>NC_043975.1:9530793-9595793 GCF_902148855.1 Sphaeramia orbicularis | reverse complement strand
GTCATCTTCAAACTGACAGATGCAGAATCTCTCCACGGGACTCTTCACTGTGGCTTAGTGCTCGAGTGAAAAATAGATTTTACCAAGTTTAATCACACGCTATTACAAGGCAGCTTTTATCATTGCCTTCCACTGTATAAGTGCTGGTGTCTTCACTAGTTCATTACAGACACTTGTGATGCTGCAGCACTCTTCTCATGTGTAATTGCATGGTTAGCTTTCCCTTTGCAGCTTCCTACACACACTCTGCTGCAAATTATTTCCAATTTCCAGTTTTCTTTTGAGTGCGACGCTGCAATTACAGAAATCTGAACATCCTGGTAATTTCCCCACAATTTTCATTTTTGTTGAAAAATGCTGTGCAACTAATAGGTCTTTCTTTCCAGGGATTCTTCAGAAAACTTTGCTTTAAAACTTTCCTTTAGTGCAGAGAATCATACTTCTATTACATTTGGTGGAACATTTGATAAGCTAAACGAACTCTGCAGGAATTCTGATGAGTTGGGCTCTGTAGGAAACACATTTTATAGAGTCATTTCCTTTGTTTTTGCTCTCACCATCTGAAAATAACGGGTAATTTCAAGAAGAATCCACAAATACAGCTTTACATGATTAAATGTTGAAACAAATTTTCCATCATGTGGGTCACATCCTGAAATTCTAGTTGATGATTAATGGTCATACAAATAAACACAAAGAATGATTTGATAATCATTTTCTATTCCTTTCATGCGACCATTTCCTCCTGATGTTAATGGTTTATGTTGTACAAGAATAAAATGGCTGTTTTTCAGCTCCTATAAAAACTCTTCCTATTACAAAACTGAAAGAAAAACTACAGTGCAATCAATAACCAAACTGAAATACTGAAAAAAAAAAAGCAAACGAATACTTCAAAACTATGACATTAAAATGCACATTAGCTGCCATATTTTCATTGAGTAAAAAAAGAAAAAAAAAGCCACATTAACAAAGATTACAATTGAACATTACTCATCAGGGTTCATGTTCTATTTCAGTAGACAATCATGTTTGATTGGACTTGGAAAACAGGCCTATTCATGGACCTCCAGTCATAATAATGAAGTTTTAGTTGACGATAAACTATTAAACAAATAACTAATTAATATTATTCCACTATTACAGTATAAGCTTCGCAGTTACTTCTTTATAGATGCGCAGCACATCTAATAAAAAAGACACTTATTCAATAGTGGGACATAAAAATTCATCTCTGTTTGCCCTTGAGGTTTTGTAAATAAAAACTGACATCATTAAAAGACTAATAATGGGAGTTGAGAGGAAAATATGACACTGCTGTTAGTTTGCGATGAATGGAGGTGATCATGCAAAATATTTCTACTCAGCTCACTCAATGTTACATATGTTCATACTTTCTGAATATTAGACATGATGCTATATTAATAATAAAACTTGTGGATAACAGACACGATAGCATTTTATCTACGTGAAAGAAAATTGCAAACAGTATAATAATGTCCCTTTTGATCAAATTAGTCTTTATAAATCATCCTATGTAAACAGAGTGATGCATATTTTTTGAAATGGCTAAACTTTTTTTTCCCCTCCACATAAAAAGACCAGAAAGCCTCGCTGGCTGCCAATATTATCTATTTAGCCAGCAGAATTTGCAGGCTTTGTAAATGGCCAGCTCCTGGCCTTTTGTGTGCCTCCATTCATTAGCACCACAAAGCGGTTGATGTCTCCCCTCTCAGCCTTTTCTGTGCTAAGCACCGAGCGCACCAGCCTGTCCATTACAGGCCGGCGACGCGTGCAGCCTGGGAGATGGCCAAACAGCGAGGATATGTCAGCACGGGGTTAAATTAACAAGCTACATCTGTGTGGAATCTGTAGTCGGTCAGAGGGGCAACATGTATCTCCGGCAACCGAAGTCAGATTATTTGTGTTGTTTGCGTTTATCCGAGAGACTCTGTGAATTTGCAGCTTTTCTTCTAGTTTCTTTTGTGTCCATTAATCAGCTGACAGACTCGTGTAGTCAAGTTACAGTCAAAGGAACTCGATTGTTGTATCTTAGCTATGCAATTAGCAGGCGCTCCATATGGTGGCTTTTTCTGATTCTGTTTCTGCTCCTCCTAAATCTGACGGGTCGTATATGTTCACACAAAGGCTTTGCCGAATGGGGAGACGACATGAAGAACCTGCACTTTACATGGTGACAACAGATCTTTAGCTCTTTCTCTCTCTAACACACCCACAGACACACACACACACACACACACACACACACGCGCAGACTGTAATTACCCCTCAATCCATACAAATTGAATGAAGCCAGAACCGCAGTCTAAGAATATAGACCATAATTAATAAATTACAGCCACTCTACTCAATCATTCTCCACTTTGGGGACATGTAGACATCCCACTCTCCTCAGAATAATTGACTGAGTCTACAGAAAACACACCTAGTGGCTCTGCGGATACATTTTCTGCCATTTATTACAACCAAACAGATGCCTGAGTGGAAGCTGTAGGTCATATCGCAGATCTTCAAGCCTGTGTGTTTACAAGTAACAAATCAAAAGCATGCATTATTTCTAAGGTCTGAAAATACGCCTGGGGGAGCTATCAAGTGTCGTTGCCACCCCCACCCCCCCAGTTCCCCCACCCATCCCGGCAGCTGCTACATATAAGCAAAGATCAGAAAGAAGAGAGTGAGAGTGACGGAGTGGTGGCGCCGATGAAGATGGATCATGTAGAAAATCATTTGTGGAAATACTGTCAGAAATTTTGCATTTAAACCAAATTTATATCAATTCATGTTGTGCATTATATGAGATCTTCAGTAAACAACACAGGATGTCATGCATTTCTACATCTGACCTTTTTCACGGCTTTAAACATAAAGCCCCGAAGAACTCTTACACTAAAACTAAACAAAAACTAGTTATTTCCTCAAAATATGAAGTAAAATGAATCAGCTGATGTACTCATAAGATTAGACTGAAATCGAAAACTAAACTCAAAGACTACAACTAATGAAAATGTCAAAGCTGTAATAACTTGTTTGGGTGACAATGATACTGTACATGTAAATACATGTATGAGGCAGGTTATTCCATTCTTCATAACAGGAATGTCACTGTTCACAGGGCTCTCAGTATGAAATATAAGCCTGAATTAGAGCTCAATGCCTGCAGAAAAATTATTACTACTATTATTATGAGCTTTATTCAATCTAAACAATTCATGATAAGAGAAAGTTGATTTTGGAAATGAACACCTAACAAATTAGAAGGAATTGCACTGAGTGGTGATGATAAATAAAAGCCAGTCAATAAAAGGTAAAATATTATTTTCCAGTTCTATTCCAATCTCTCTTTGGCCATTCATCATTTATTGTGTCTGTGGAATTATTAAGACCTTTAAGTGTCTGATAATTAATCCCTAAACCTATTTAAAGGATAGTTAAGGCTTTAATTAAGGACAGTCACATGTAAGACTTGTTAAGGATCTGGGGACACCCCGGTTCAACATCACTGATGTTAAAGGTCCTCAACTATATGACGGAGTGTCTGTATTCAGGGTCTCTGAGTGGTCACAGCTAAGAAAGTATGTTAATATGTCAAGTTTGGCCAAAACGTGATGTTGCATTTGTTTGACTAAGATCCTTTAAGCCGTTACCTCACATGAAGACATTATCATTGTGTCAATGTACACATTTTTTTTTTTTTACCCATTTTGGTTTTACCTTGCGTCTAAATAATATGCCTTTACAGGGTTTCTGCAGGTATGAGCAAATCTAATTTAATGGTTTTTAATGCCATTTTAATCAGTTTTAATGCCCATGTCCACCTGCAGATACAGTTTTATATGTAGTTTTATGTCGGTTTACCGTTGACGGGCTTAACCAGGTTCTGAATAGTTCCTCCTCCAATCACTTCTGCTGAAACTTGCATTTTCCCATTTTTCCGACATTTGCTAATATTCCCTCCACTCTTTCGCCACAGCATGTTACATTCCAAGCATCTGGCGTTGTGACTTCATGTGTAGGCCATCAACAATAGCCAATTAAAGGGTTCCACCTGTCAATCACACTATACTTTCAAAATTATTAAATGTTTATATAATCAAAATAAATCATGAACAATGCTTTTTTTTCCCATCAAGTGTATTTAATTCTTTAATGCCTCTGGAAATCAAATTTAATGCTTTTTAATGCCATTTAAGGCCTTCACTTTCACAAAATCTATTTGATGACTTTTAATGCTTTTCAATGACCCGCAGAAACCCTGATATGACACTTATCCAATGCACATACATAAGTGGTGCTCTTAAAAGGATTAAAACATAGACTTTACTAATATGTTATATGTAAATACATTGTCCACTACCAAAAAAGGCCTGTTAAAGCATTAAACATTGTTGTGTTAACATGTCAAAAGGATGTATCTCAAAACGGTTAACATTTTAAAGTCATTTAAACATAGTATCTCCTAATACAGTGGAAAAAAAGGATGCCATTTTTATTCTTTTGCTTACTATAGTACTGTATGTATGACACACAATCTCATGCGTGTTTTTTTTGAGAAAGTACTTGGATTCCATTTTTTAATCATCATGCTCCTATGTGATGTGTATTTGGTTTCTCTCCTTTAATTCTGACACAGTATGAGAACAAAAAATGCCTCTTTTCTAAACACCTGTAATATGAGAAAGAAATATGTGCAATTAAGTCACGGTATCAAAAAGAAATCTGATTACTTAATATTAGCTGTCTGTTTCATGAGTATAAACAGGAGGGGAGGGCTGCCATCATTTGTAAATACTCCTTTCAGAATAATACATTTTGTTGTCGGTGTGTGCTACAAAAAGGCCCACCGGAGACCGTCTAATGATTGTCGGGTCATGTATCAAACACACAGCAGCTGGAGGGGAGAGAGCAGAGAGGAGTCTGGGTGTTTTGGGGGGTGGTGGGCGCACTGAAGCCTGAGTGCAGGCTGTAAGGAAAGCCCAGGCTGAGTGTTTGGGTGTGAATCTGTAATGGATGCTGAACAGGGGTTGGACTCACTGGACCATAAGAGCCCTGACCTTTGTGTGTCGACTACATTCAACAAACCAAGACTGAAAAACTGTTGCACAAGCAGAAGCTCAATTAAATGACTGCTTGTAGATTTTAAAAAAAGGGTTATTTTGTGTAAACATCAACCATTAAATTCATTCATCGCCATGGTGACTGATAAGATTTCCTCTCATGCCACCTGGAAAGACGGCATTTACCTAATTATCCAAATCAATTCATTGGGCTGCAATAAAATACACAAATTAATCCCAACACATGAAGCAGTGAAAAGGCTCAAATGATGCACAACTGCTTCACTGCTTTAATTAAATCAAATGAATGAAGCTAATGAGTGCTCTGCAGGCGTGCTGATTTACTTATCCCAATAAAAAACTAAAAGGCTGCGGAGTTAAATAGTAATTAACACCGTGACGGTTGATGAAAATTATCTGAATGAGTACACAGGGCAGATGTAACAAGACAGGTTTAAAGAGCCTCACTTTATTTATTTAATGGAAAAGGGAGCAGGAAATCCAAAACTGACTTGTTGCTAAATTAATTCACACTAAAGTTGCTTAATCATTAAAAACATGACCTCGTTTAGAAGCTTTTTTGCTTCCATTTGAAGGGGAAGCCTTGACTAAAAAGCCTCTTATTGATATGCTTATGACACCATTTGTATGCTGATTTTAATGCAGTAATTCCAGTTATTTTCAAAAAAAAAAAAAAAAAAACACAATTGTCTTTTAATAGACTCTAGTGGCTGTCATATTTAGCCCAATTCAAGCTTGTGTTAATTTCCAGAAAAAGAAGGAAATGACTGAAGATGAAGTGTCATAACTTACAGTGCTACTGCCACCTGCTGGTCGTCTTTATGTTTCAACGTGGATGTGGAGTAATTCAATATTTCCAAACCCTGGCAGATCATTCAGTGTTCGTTTGGGTGTAGTGGACTGAGGACTGACCTGAGGAGTGTGTCCCAGCAGGGCCCACAGCGAGTCGGCCGTCAGGGTCTTGACTCTGGAGAACTCGAGCGTGTCTGTCTCCTGCCGGTTCACAGCGATGTACTGGCAGCTCTGGTAGTCGCCTTTCAGCTGCTCGCCACAGTGAAGCCTCACCAGATCCCACGTTCCCACCCGCCTCAGGACCTCCCGCACTGCGTCCATCTGCTTATACGACAGATGACCTGCAGCGAAAAAAAAAACAAAACATGGAAGACATGGAAGAAAGGGGCAGCACTCGGGTAACCCTAATAAACTGTAAAAATGTGGCAAAAAACACAAATGTATACGACCTCTGCATTTTAGTCCACAAATACTCAGACTCTATCCTATCCTGCACAAAACCAATAAAACTTTAATCAGGATAAACTTTATGGTCCCATATGGGAAATTTGTTTTGGACAACTTCATATTTGGACACATATCGTAACAAAACACACCCAGTCACAAGATTTTGGAGTTGGCATTATCACAATTATAAATAATTTATATATTGCACCTTCCCATCCAAGGTTTGTTTGTTTACTTATTTCAAATTAACATTAAAACCAAACAATAAAAGGATAATATAAAAGAAAGTCCAAAATTTGAAAAGGAGTGAGATAAAGTTTAATTTCTAAGCTCCCGCCCCCTTACCCCATCCTTTAACCTACCCTAAATTTATGTGTCAGTTCCCAAAAGTAACTCAAAAATCCTACACATATCAGACTAAATTAAAGCACAAAACACAAAATTGCCATACATATCAAGGATAGACTGTCCATTTTGAAACAGCATTTCACATTAAAGTAAACTCTGTCCTTTTCGCCTTTTCGACTGACCGTAATTCTTGTAGCGAGTTTCACTGTTGTCTAATTGAGTGAAATAATGTCAGATTTCTGCTCTAATCTCATTTGTTCCACACAGAAGCTAAAAATAAGATGCAGCCTTCAGCAAGAAACAGTGCCATAAATAGTTCCACATCTCTATAAAAACTTAACCCCCTCCCTCCCCAAATAAAAATTTAAAATTAAATTAAAAGCACAAGTCAACTATCCTTACTGTTCTGACTGATCCACTAATCTATTCTCCGTGCACATCCCTAGTAATAACAGCTGTTAATCACGTATTGAACCCCACCCAGCTCTTGGAAAACACCTGTGATCAGCCATCAATGCTGAAAATCTACCCCGTCACACGATAGATTTCCTACAGCCTGTAAATAGTCAAGAGGAGGTCTCATTTCGCTCACACTACTTGAATTACAATATACTGAAAGGTAATTGTGGATTTTTTTGCCATCACATTCTGAAGGCCTTACCTGTAACCTGCATTGTCTATTCTTTGTTTTGTTTTAAGACGTAGCAGTTATAATGTGTCCCATACACAGACACTTTTTGTCCCATATTTGGTTTGTGAGGATCAGGTCGACCTATATATGTACCTGAGGAGGGACTTCTACAGCTGTTAAAGGAGCTTAATACGTAATATTTATCCAGATGGTATTTAATGAGAAGGAGACCATCAGTAGCTGCCTGAAAAACCATTAGAAACAAACTTAAATTCATCAGAGGCACTTTTTAAAGCTTAGCCATTATCTAAAACACTTACAAATGTTCTACTCAATGCTGCTAATTGTTCTACTGCTGCAAACTGATATGTTGTTTTATCTGTTTTTTTGAGGCTGGAGTACAATTTCTACCTTTATTTTTTATTTATTTAACCTTTAGGTAGGTCAATTGAGAACCAATTCTCATTTACAATGACGACCTGGCCAAGAGGCAGCATAGTAGGCAGAAAAAAACCCCTGATTTATTATGTATATTAAATGCTTCTATTGCCTTTTAATAGTGCTACCTGAGTAACTAATTTTGTTCGGTTCAGGATGACAAAAAAGTCTCTGTAAATCCTGGAATTTAAAAACAAATTAAAACCTATGCAAAATTATAATTTCCAGATTACATAATATAAAGCCTCATCCCCCTGTTTAAATGAAAATTAAATAATTGATATAACTATATAATAATAACTGCTAAGTCATAAATGAGCACATAAAACTTAAACAAGTGGCAAGCTTAAAGAGTAAAATCTAGATTGTGCCTCCAGTTAAAGTAAAGTCATTAAAAAAACTGTATAGTTGAACATCAAACAACAATTCATTTAATTTCTAGTCCACATAAACATAATCTAGTTAGTAAAGGGTATTTGTGGTTATCAGAGGTATTTGATCAGACAGAAAACTTGATTAGATTATTATCTTTTTGGTCACTGTGCTCATTCTAACAAAGAACATACATTATAATCCTACTACAACACATGACAAACAGTTTTTTTTTATGCTTTAATGTATGCAGTCCAACACAGAGACAAGAAGATGTTATAGCTTCAAAACGCCATTTCAGTCTAATCATTTCAACCAATTTGCAACTTTATTTGAGTTGGTTCTAAACTTTCCAAAGTGAAGTATTTTTATCTGAAGAGAGGCAGCGTATGTCAGTCCTGCTTCAGGATAATGACACTCATCTTTGGGAGAATATTCATTTAGAAATGAGGTAAAATAACCTGACTGCACTCACAGATTTTTGCATTTTTATCTAAAGAAAGAAGGGATTTTACAACTTAATGTTTCAGTTAAATATGCAAGTATCAAGATCTGCTCCCACTGTGTACTGTAACCGGTAATTTACAGCAAACTTTGACAACTGGCAAACAATTTTGTAACCTGGATGTCTGACAAGTTGAAAAAAGTCTAGTAAACTCACCAGAGAGCCAGGATGGAGTCAGAGCGTCTGATATCCAGGCCATGTAGCCCTCCCTGAAAGACCTGAGGAAGTTGTCTATCTGGCTGTAGGAGACCAGCTCCCTCCTCTTCCTCAGCTCCTCATCCAGCTCACAGTCTGGAGAGAGGAAGATGACCCTGGGGAAGAAGAGGTTTTGGTGCACAGATACCCCACTCCTCTTCAGATGGTGACATAAGTGAGCCATCTTGGTCTGGAGGAGAGGAAAGTTAAACATAAGTAACTAAAAATAAGTATTATCGATGAGACAGCTGCCAGGAAATGGGGAACCTGATGGGTTTTATGTTCGACCGACATCCCACAATAAAAGCACGGTTAATCTGCATTGACACGGACAGAAAAAAACAGACATTTTCAGCAAAAACACTAGTATTTTGTAAGCGACAACTTCTGAAATGTTCTTATTTACTCTAGAGCAGGGATCTCAAACATGCGGCCCAGGGGCCACAAGTGGCTCACCAAAAGGTCCACTCTGGCCTGCAGGATGAATTTGGGAAGTGCAAAAACTACACTGAAGATATTAACAATCAAGGGTGTTAGACTCATTTTAGTTCAGGTTCCACAAACAGACCAATATGATCTAAAGTAAAATAATAACATAAAAACCTATAAATGGTGACAACTCCATTTTTTCTTGGTTCTGGGTTCAACTAGTTTTGCTTCAAAAGAGCAAGACTAGTCCAGTTGAACCTCTAAGAACTACCAAGAAGAACAATGACCTGGGCAAATGAGAAACTGAATGAGAAATTGTTCTTATTTTAGTTCCAAACTCCAAATTTTGACCAATATTATGCTTGTTACCACATGTTTGTGTAACATTGTGTGTAATGCACATGTATAAATGATAAGTTGAGGCATAATATTGTTAAAACTGCACTTATTTTTCTTACAAATTTCTGTTTTTTCAGGTTATTCATGTTTTTTGGTTAAAAGATAGTTTGTAAATGTAAATATTTTCATAATTTAATGCATTCTGTTGCACTAAAAGAGAAAAAGTTATTATTTATAGGTTATAATGCTATTACTTTACTGGTCCAGCCTACTTGAGATCCAATTGGGCTGAAAGCAGCCCCTCGAAGGAATGAGTTTGACACCATTGCCCTAGAGAGTTGTTGACAATCTATATACTTCATTGATTATGTATGGTTGTTGTTACCTTGGACTTCTTTTTAGTAATTTATGTGTTTCAAGATCCCATCAATTAACTTGGTAGATACAATGCATAATTTATATTACCACTGTGATAATGTCCATCACAGACTCCCAGGGTAAGGAAAATTTCAACAGTGATTTGTGGATTTAACTACCCATTGTAGTACCTGACAAATATCTATCAAAGTAATCCAATCCCATGTGGTTCTATCAAATATGAATTCATGATAGTTCTTTATGTATTCATCTTCAGTTTGTGTTCTTTAAATAGAGAAATACTTGAATCTTGAACACTTTTGTCCTGTGGAGGTTGATATATGCAAATAATTCCCTGTCTTTCTTTTAAGGAAGTTTTTTTTAAGCCTTTCAATGACTTTCACACGTTTGAGAGCAAATCAAGTGCTTCTTAGTCTATCTTTGCTCCTATATGGATGTATTTTGTCTAAAAATATTGTATACCATGAAAAAGTACATTTTGGTTTGGTTTGATATTGGGTTTTTTGCACATTTCTCAAAAACTCTGAAAATTTGTTTTTAATTTTGGGGTTGCATTAATGCAAATATGAATTCTTGCATTAAACTACTGTCTCCTGAAAATAAAACCAGCAAGAAAATGAAAAAAGAAAATGTCAGCATATACCAACTCCACACAGGATGTTTGAGTACAAAACAACAACTATTAAACAAGCACAAATATGGCCTCTTAAGTAATTACCCCACATCAGCACAGGCTGTGGTCTGTGTAAAATAATGCAGTTAATACACCCAATTCAAGTAGAACTACTTCAGTAATGCCATGCATGTTAGCTTCCAGGCCAAATTGAGTATCTATAGAGATGTAAATGAATGACTCCAAACCGGCCCCGACACATAAGGTGACAGCTGTGTTTAGGCACCTGCCTGCTCCCACCCCACCTCTGAACAAAATTATGGCCTTTCAAATGAAGAGCCCCCACTCGGGATGTTTAGGAAACCGTGCTGCAGTGCTTAAAATTTACATATAAATTGCTGCGGTGACACAAACTCTCTTAGCCCGGCTGGAGTTTAGCATGAAAACAACACTCTGGACAATTGACTGGACCTTGAAAACAAGTGAACCAGTTTGACATTTAGGGTTTTATCATTCAGCATTTCAGTTAAATGTTTCAGTTTACTGTGAGAGCTTTGAGGGGATCTTCAGTCTGCTCGATGCAGGTATTTGTGAAGTTTTGGTCCTCTTCTTTCACTTGGATTTGCCACTTCTGGTTTTGAGTGGACACTGTCCCTCTCCAGGGTTTTACATCTATGCAAAAGATCCCCTGACCTGTGTTGAAGACACAAACAAGAAAACAGATGTATCACTTTATCTGCATCGCATTGGCAAGTAATACTACATTTGTGCAACAGATGTGAATGTCTGTATGTCATTTTGAATGTTTGTGATAATCTGATCGATGATGTTTCCTTTATCTCATTATATCCTATAACATGTGCAATATCTGTTAAGTGTTTATAGTCTCCCATATTATTTTATCTTTCACACTATTTATCCCACAAAATTCATTTTCTTATGTCATTTGCACTACTCAATTCTATTTTTTTTTACAAATATTCCTAGTTGCAATACTTTTAATTTTTTAAATGTAAATAAGTGTGTCTTAATACTGTTATTTGTTGCTGCCTTGTAATTCTTGCACTAAACCAAAGAGCTCTACCTCAGTTTTGTTGTACTTTGTAAAATGACATTAAAGAGATTCTGATTCTGATTAACGGGTTGAGGAATTCCTTCTCCTTTTTAAGCTAAATAAAGGCTTTTAAAACAAACTTAGATTTGGAGTAAAATAACCTGAAAAGAGGCCCATATTGGTTCTCAGAGAAGAGCATTGTTGATGATTTTACAGAATATGATGCATTGCTGGAGGTTAACTACAGACTGTTTACAAAGTAGGTTACACAAGCTACTCATTAAACGTTTACAGTAGTAAAGTGCAACTTTCACATGAATGTAGCAGTATAATCAATCCAAAAACATATGTGACAGTAAAACTCTGATCCTTTTCCTGCACAATGAGTACTTTTCATACAAGTGGACTTTTCTTTTTACATTGTGGTAGAGCTTGGCAGTACATTTCATTAATCAACTGAGGTTTCATGCTCTGAAAATGGTGAAAAATGCCTAAATGGCAAAATCAATATTATCCCTCCTCTCTTCCTCTTGTAATACATTAATTGTGAATGTGTTTCTCCACTTAGATATGGCACATAGTTAATAGTAATAAAAAATAAAGAAATAGTATTTTTTAATCAAATTTTGTCTTCAGTTCATGCAGCCAGACAACAATCAACTGAAAACTGAAATCCTCCATAACACTGAAAAACTTGGCCATATCTCCCTGCTGTACTTGGTGGTCTAAGTACTTTTATTTGAGTTAAAGCTCTTTAGAAAAGCCTTGGTTGAGCAGGAAATGGTCATAAAACATTTCTAAAAATTTGCATGTAGTCGCATTTCATGTAGTTCCATTAATTGGATGTGAGCAGCTGAGACAAAATAATAAAAATCAACCCAGGATCAAAAGTTCAGTGGATTTCATGCTTTTGTAATCAAACAAACCTGTGAGAATAACAATGTTAATGTCGTCTTTGGCCTCCTGACTCTGATCAGGGATGCGGAGGTTACAGTAAACATCTTCCTTTCTCAGCCCGGTGAGTTTCCTTCAACGTAGGAAGAGAAAAAAGAAAAATAATGTTTCTCTTAAAATACATTTCGTGACCAAAAACAAGCATCTACATTCACACCGGGCTTATGTTTGATTCTGATAATTATTCGACTCCCTTTAAAAATGTCAATTCATCCAAATAAAACTAAATATAACTTAAGTTTTTACTGACCATTGTATAGTTTGAATTTGGAAAAGATGGTTTTATTCATGCAGCAGAATTATCTTTATACAAATTACTAGAAAAGTGGTTTGGGGGATTGCAGAAATACCTACAAAATGGCAGTATTTTGGTTAAACAATGTATGGAATGCTTAAGAAGTCAGTAGCTATGTGTTCTTCATGAAAATCAACTTCAGTGACAAACGGGACATACAAGTTGACGCAAGACTTACCTGACGTGCTGCAAAAACTCAGGTAATGTCTGAGTTTGTTTGACGCCTCCAGCACTTTCTGGAGCTCTGGGGCTGAGTTGAAACGGAGTAAACAAACTTCCCAGTTGAAGCATTCTAGTTTTTATCTGGAGAAAGTATTAACAGAAAGAACTGTCATTATATGAGAATATATAAGAGAATGAGTTATATGCATTTGTGTTGGTGTGATCGGTGGGCTTTAAATGCCAGCAAACTAAGTCACACAATCAATAGCCTACATGTACATTGGTAAAGTTTCACAGTCTGGTTCAAGGCATAATTAATATTATAAGATAAGATTTGTGATGTAATACACATAAGTACACAGTTGTGGAAAAAAACATTATTAGACCACCCTTTCTTTTCTTCAATTTCTTGCTCATTTTAATGCCTGGTACAACTAAAGGTACATTTATTTGGACAAATATAATGATAACAACAAAAATAGCTCAAAAAAGTTTAATTTAAGAGCTGATATCTAGCCACTTTCCATGTTTTTCTTGATAATAACCAAAATCACTTCAGTTCTTGCATCAATAGCTATGGCATTGTACTGACAAAAACAGTGCTTTTAGGCATTCCATGATTTCTTTTCTGTCTGTTTTAGTCACATGATACACACAGGAGTTAGTACTTGATTTCATAACCATTGTTTTTGAGGACTTTTGACTGTCTAATAATTTTTTCCACAACTGTAAGCAAATAATTCCCCGTCTTTCTTTTAAGGAAGTTTTTTTTAAGCCTTTCACGCATGTTTGAGAGCAAATCAAGTGCTTCTTAGTCCATCTTTGCTCCTATATGGATGTAACCATTGTTTTTGATGACTTTTAATGGTCTAATAATTTTTTCCACGACTGTGTGTTACTGGGATCACTTGTCTTAAAAAGCCATCTGCCTTAACAGTTGATTCCGTCGTTTCAGGTCAAATCAGCTGGAACCTTTTACATTGCAGCCGCTGGCACTAGACGTGTTTACTTGTTTTGGTTAATTTTAGGAGGAGTTTTGCAGTGCTGCCATGGAGAAAAGTTTTTAATTCAGAACAGACAACTAATTTCTGGGCCTACTGTTTGGAAAAATAGAGAAGAAAAAGAGTCTGCTGCAGTGGGGTTTTGTTGACCAAACAGTGACCGGTCATAGGTGGGAGTTTGGTCCATGGGCAGGATTCTACACGTAGCTGTGAAAACATGATCTTGGAGTCCAAACACATTCATGTAAAACATTACTACACTGTCAGCCCGGATAAGTAGAGTTTACTCAAAAAATTTGAGGCAAGTGATTACACTTAAATGATTTGAGTAATGATGGACTAATCAATTGGTTTAAGTACGTTCAACTTTAATGTTAAAAGTATTGAACTTAAACTATTAAGTAGAAAACATTAAAAGACAAGTTATTTGTACTTCAAATCTGTTGTAAAATCAACCCCACTATCCAACCATTCAACTCAGCATTTTAGGTTACACTGACTAACTTTCTCAATTGCAGCCAGATTAGTTTCTCATTGATTTAACAATTTTTTTTTACATTAATCAAACTCAAAATTCCCTTCCCGACCAAAATAATTATAAAATTCATTTACTCAATATATTGTAGCATGAGTGACGGTTACTTCAAAGTCATCAGTTATGACAGACTGTACTTTTAACTTCTCATAACAGTGATGTTTTTTTAACACTACAACACTTTTAGATGAACAGGAAACCCATTGTTCTTCCTATGGCTCTGACTCATGGTGCAGCTCTACAAAAATACAAAAACAAACACAAAAAGGCCAATAAACACTGCCATACACACATTAAATCCAAATTAACACTAACACCATAACCCCTGCACGTAAAAATAACACATTTTCAACAACATGCCCAATACCCACAATGCAATGTGAAGATAAAAAGGTGTGGTCACGACTAAAACTTAGTGATTAATTACTTCCATTCAACTTAAACTTTTTCGTACTTTCAACTATGTCTACAAATTAGTAGCATATACTTAACATTTTATAGTAACATCATAAAAATTAAATCATTTAAGTGCATTGTAATTAAAGCATTTTCGTAAATACAAATTCCGGGCTTACAGTGTATTATGTTGTAGCCACTTAAAGCTCATTTGACCTAAATAAAATCAGGTGTTTCATAACAATAATAACCATGTTATTTACCATTAATAAATCATCTCAAGACATTATTCCTGTACAATACAAAAGGTTAAAATATTCTCCAAAAATCATGGATATCATCAGCTAATCAGTCATAAACAGCTATAATTATGTGTATTTTGATGCATTCACATTACTTTCTGACCCACATTTGTCATGTTCCATGCTTATATACTTACTGTACAGGATGACATGCTTTCTAAATTATCTCTCCCATATGTGACATGTGTTTTGTGGACCAAATACGAGTTTTTCCAGTTATATTTAAATGTTTTTCACAGTTTCCTTCAACTACTTACTTTTCATTGCAGAGCTGCTACTAATACCGGTGAATTTTCACAGTATAGGAGCATTTTCCCTCCAGAAAATGATATAAATACTTCTTTAACTACTGACCAAATTACATATACTTTTTCCTTTACAAACCTGAGTCAGAATATTCAACAAAAAATGAATTTAATGTGCTATTACAGTGTTAAAACATGCTTCTCTAATATGTTTTAACGGCTTTGTTGACAACACTCTCGAGCACAAACTTGACCTCGAGCCTCTAGTGAAGAGAACAAAGAGCTGACATGCGCGTGCGCACGGGGGCACGAGCCCTCGGATGGAAACAATACGTACTTTTGTGTGTGGGGGTCTCGCGCTGGGTCAGAGATGCGTCCTGTTCACTTGGACATTTTTCCCGGCTTTAACGTGAGCCCTGTTCTCCAAATGCTGAGCGATGTAACTCTATCCAGGAAAGCTCTTTCACAATTCCGCCCCCCCTCCTCCCCCTCCACGTTCCTGGAAGAAGTAAACAACAGACCACGTGCGGCCGTTGCAGCGTCAGATTTCATCTACAGACGCGTGACGTCAGAGCGTCGCTCCTCACGCTGCTGTGTTTACATCAAACATACTTTTTTTTTTTTTTTTACTACTATTTATATATTATGCTTTGTATTTTTAAATCTATGCGTTATTTTCTTAAACTTATATGTTCAAATACTTTTTCCCTTTTGACATCTTGTTGTTTCTTTAAAATGTTGTACTGCATACTCAAATGTTGTTAATAAAGTTGAAAAAAAAAAAAGTGTTTACATCATACACGTTGTTCCTGGTTATTCCTGTCATGCCCATGTGATGCTCAGATGACTGGAACATAATATGATACAGAAAGAACCCGTTACATATTTTGTTATTGACAAGTATGTAATAAGTATTGATGTTTTTCCAGTAAATTGCCAAAAAATGTTTCTAGAGTTTGTAGAAAAAGTTCTCATGTAAGTGATTTGTACTGGATTAATGCAAAATAAGGGTCCGGGGAGTTGCTCTGAATGGATGTGTCCATTAGAGGGAGTGGTGAGTAGGGATGTAACGATTAGCAGTAGAACGATAAACCGCGGTAAAATTGCAAATGGCTAGTATTACTGTTTAAATTCTAATTATCATGATAACCGTGTTTGATTACTGCACTTTTCTGGAGAAAACACCTATGTAAAGATCTACTTTTATGTCAAATATCTGAGTATAGTTTTAATTTATTACAATTTTAATTGTATATACCTAATATTTGGAACCAATATTCACTTTTAAAGGCTTTGAAAAGGTTCGTTAAGCATCTTTGTGTTATTTCTGCAATAAATTATGTACATTTTTCAAATCAGATTTTATTTTTGTGTGTGTGTGTTTTCTGACCTTTTATGTTTTTATAATAGGTTAAAGTGAAAAAATAATAGGTAGATGATATAAATGAAGTTGTGCTGAAAAAAAAGATACCAAACAGTAAACATTTGTTTATATGGTATATAAAGGCAAAATCAAAAGGGCTAAAAAACGGCCAAAAAAGGCTCAGACCACTGAGGGTTAATATTTGAATGTTTCTGCCAACAGAAGGTATATTGTGCTAATTATTTTATTTGGTTGTTTTTTGTTTTTTTTTCAAAATACAACTTGATTAACTTATTTCAGTGTGTGTATTAGTACTTTTTGAACATTTTGAGCACAATTTCAACAATACATAATAATAATAATAATAATAATAATAATAATAATAATAATAATAATAATAATAATAATATGATGTATTTGATTTCATATAATAATGATAATCGTGATAATTGTAGTCACAATGACCGTGATATGAAATTTTCATATCGTTACATCCCTAGTCATGAGTCACAAGTTGCTTTTCCATTGACCCTCAAATTGTGTGAATATAACTTGCGTGTAAAAATCTGCCTAATGGAAAAATGACAATTTCGCCAAAGTTCTCGTTTTTGTGCTGGCAAGAGGTGGTTTTTCAGGCGTACCACAAATGGTATATCAAGCAAAACTGCAATGCAAAGACCTTTTTCTGCAACTAGAGTCACGTGAATAAAAAAAAAAACAAAAACGGATGTTGATGGATGTTACAACAAGCGAAGAAGAAGAGTTTTAAAAGAAATATGGCCCAGTATGTGTGGACACACCAGGAAACCGAATCATTTTTTAATTTAGGACAGGATAGAGAGGTAATATATAATAATAATGAATATATCTGTAAATCAACACCATATTTACATTTGTCGCCATGTTTACGGAATGACTTCTTGTGTCATCTCACGGTGATAAATAAACAAATCATCGCATTTTTGATATAATGGAAAAGTTGAGCAGTTCATTGCTGAGCAATGAGAAAAAGAAGTCTTATGAATGCAGACAAATTCATTCAAGCGTGACAATAGCTCAACCTGTCTCAGGTTGTTAAGAAATTGTCTGGGATTATCTTATACAGGTGAAACTTAAACATATTGATGCAGCTCAGGAACAATAAAACACATTCAAGTGTTGTGTTTTCATTGGCACTGAGTATAGATGTGGTAGTTTTTATGCTTGGGAGAGCTAACTTTCGGGAAAAGATTAAATTTGACTTGTTTATGTCACATGACACCATAGCAATGTGTCCCTATTGTTTATCTGTTGTCATGACGTTGCTAGGTGGTCATTGTTCACATCAAAGTGGTCTGAAAATGTCACTCCACCTATTGTTCACTCTAAGAAGGTCAGGTGACACCTTAGTAACGTTACCCCATTGTTCTAAGTGTAGGCAACGTGATTCTGGGCAATATTCGATATCAGTTGAGAGACTAGCACAGCTTTGAAGTCACTCAGCTGAATGGCCCAATGGAGTCAATCTCTTTTCCAAATTAATAAAGTAGGTTATTTGAGGATACAATACCGGAAACCAACCTGTTAAAATAATATCATACCGGAAGTTGGTTGGAATATGAAAATATTTATTCGATAGTGCTTTGCATCCTGATTAACCCTTTCATGCATAGTGGTCACTCCATTGGACAACTATTCTACAGCTGTTCTCTTATATATTCATGGGTTTTGTTGTTTTAGTTTCGTATCAGCCAACACATTGTACACTTATGCATCCCATACACTACAACTGATAACATTGCTGTAACTTTGCTGTTCTAAATAAACTTAATCTAACATATTTGAGTGTAAATCAATTCCTTGTTATTGTTATTAGACTGTTTTGGCAGGTTATCTCAATGAAGTGAGTAATGACTAGTATTAGAGTATGTTAAAATGTGAGAAAATATCAGATTAGCGGCATTAAAATGTTTTTATTTCATCGTTTTCACAGTAAATACATGGTTTTTTGCTTCAAAAATTAAAGGCATGGTGTCCAGCTGAGTGGAGATTTTTGCAACTCCATGAAAAATAGCTTAATAAAAAAAATCGCACTATTTTTTTTAATGCCTAAAGAGGAATAAAATCACTCAAGAAAAAAAAAATCTTGATTTAAGGTTCTTGTAATTCATGCATGAAAGGGTTAAATATCGAAATGACACATATGCATTTAAACACGTATCGCCAGAATAAGTGTTAAAGGGGTCATATTTTGCTAAACCCACTTTTATTAGTGTTTGTTTCATTTATTTGTGCATTTGGACCCCAATAGTTCCAAAAGTTAGAATTCTAACCCTCCATCATGCAAAGCTATCTTTATATTAATTACGGCAAAAATCAAGTGGATTTCTACAACCCGTTTCAATTCCTTCTTAATTTGTTACGTCTATATCTAGTTACGTCACGACATTTGCACATATAAGGTCAAGACTTCTGACGAATATTTCTCCGAGTACGACATAATTGTTTGTCAGCAGCAGCGGTTGTAGTAATAAAAACTGAAAATATGTCCAAATTTCAAGCCGATTACCTAAAATGTTCAGAGGCTCCGTAGTTACCGTGGAAACACTGTCATCTTCTACAGTATTGATTCACCGGTAAAGCCCACAGAGTTGGATCAATGACAGTGGGTGGAGACACTTGGTTTATGTTCAGTTAATTATATATTTTACTATATATTATTATTATTATTATTATTATTATTATATATACTATTTACTTTACTACTATAACTGTCACTTTTTTTTGAGTTTTCTCTATTTTTGATACAATAACCCTCAGCTTTGATCTGAGCTTTTATGAACATCTACATCACAGGTGTCAAACATGCGGCCCGGGGGCCAAATCCAGCCCACCAAAGGGTTCAATCCGGTCCCTGGGATGAATTTGGGGAATGCAAAAATGACACTGAAGATATTAACAACCAAGGATGTTCAAATAATTTTAGGTCAGTTCAATCTGAAGTGGATCAGACCAGTAAAATACTATCGTAATAACCTATAAATAATGAAAACTGTAAGTTTTTCCTTTGTTTTAGTGTAAAACAAAAGTAAAATTACACAAGAATAATTACAGACAAGCCTTTTACAAAAAAAACCCAAAACGTGAATAACCTGAAATCTCTTAAAAGAAGTATGTGGAATTTTAATAATATTCTGCCTGTTATTTAAGTTGTGATCTGTAAGTTGTGATTCACATGTATAAATGATAAACTAAAGTGTAATATTGTTAACATTGCACTTATTTTCCTTAAGGATTTTCAGGTTGTTCATATTTGTTCATGTTATGTTCAAGTACAATTTGTAGATGTAAATATTTTCGTTACGGAATTTTACTTTTTTCACTCAAAAGTTCTTATCCTATTATTTGTATTATTGTACTAGTCTGGCCCACTTTATATCATATTAGGCTGAATGTGGCCCCTGAACTAAAATGAGTTTGACACCCCTGATCTACATGATCAGTAAATTAAAAATATAAAATAACAGATTTTTTACTTAAATTGCAAAAAACTGAGCAAATATTAGAACAAGAAAGCACAGCGCAGACCTCCGCCAAGACAGATCTGCCCCTCCCCCCGATCACCACCAAAATTTAATCAGTTCTTCCTTGTGCCAGTATCAACATTTCCTGAAAATTTCATGAAAATCCATCCTTAACTTTTTGAGTTATCTTGCTAACAAACAAACAAACAAACAAACAAACAAACAAACAAACAAACAAACAAACAAACACAAACACGCACACAAACACACAAAGCAAAGTGATCACAATACCCCCTGGTGGAGGTAATAATAAATGGTGATTAATCACTTAAGGTTAAAAATAGAAAAAAAAAATCATTAGGGAACTGACACAGAAGTAGCACTGGGTCTTTATGGGTTAATTTAAGATACACTATTAATGACAAAATATCAGAGGTGAATTTGATCACGTTGCAAACACATTTATACCAGGTGACTTCTGCAGGTGCAAAGAGCAGACCCTTATCACAACAGTATTGAAAAAGTTTATCGCAGGGTCGGCTGAAAATAATCAGATTTCACATTTCATAACATATGCATGAGGAGGCACTGATGAAATGTATTGTGTGTGTTTTTTAAGTCAACTTGCAGATAGTCAACATCAGGATTTTCTTGCAGATCCAACAGGATTTTCACATCCTGCACGAGTCTGCAGAGAGGATATTACAAAAGTGATGAAGAATATTTAATTCAGCAGTAAATACACACTGAATATCTCAATGTGGTGATAAACAATATCCGGATAGCACAAAATGCCATGAAAGAGCTTAATATCAAGAGCGGATAGCCAAATCAGCTCATATGGGCTCAATGGAAGCCAATAAACAGAGGCACTCTGCCTCTCCTGACCTTCACTTCTGGTTTAGATCGGGGCGATAAAACAGGCACAACCTCAATAAAATCCAAACAATGGAGTAAAACAAATAGATATTAAATTAAAGCAGAGGCAATACTGACTGAACTGCTGCAGGAATTCAGGAACAAAAGCTTCTTTGTGCAGTTTAATATTGTCTACAATCACCACCTTGTGATACATTTCCAATCATTTCCATCTCTCGGCTTGACGTATCAACACATATAATCATCCTGTATTGGAACTTGCAAATGACTCGCAGTCCTGTGTATTTATAAATGTGCTCTGTGCTCCTAGTTAGCCTTTCGGCTGGAGTTATAATCAAATTTGTAATCTGACTGGCCACTGAGGAGGGGTTTCTAGTGTCAACATTGTCTTGGGTGCATATTTTTCTTGTTTCCTGCAGATTTCATGTTATTTTTGATTCTGAATATCAAGTATGAAATCACCAGAGGCTGTGAAAGACTTTGCAACATGAGTTAACATCATCTATAAGTTCCAATGCTATTGTGAAGAAAGTATTTTAGAAGAACAACAAACATTAACTCAACGTTTTGTGAGTTGTAATCCGCTTGTGACTTATAAAACATGTCTGCAGACCACAAATAAATGATGAAAAACAACATATCAAATATATGGAAAACAAATATCGGGCCCAACAAACCCCGCCCCTCGCACATATTGTATCCTGTAGAACATATTATGACATTTTGTTTAATTATCATTTTATTTTAAGCTTTAATTAATATTTTATTCTAAACCACAGGTGTCAAACATGCGGCCCGGGGGCCAAATCCGGCCCGCCAAAGGGTCCAGTCTGGCCCTTGGAATGAATTTGTGAAACGCAAAAATTACACTAAGATATTAACAATCCTTTTAGTTCAGGTTCCACATTCAGACTAATTCAATCTCATGTGGGTCATAATAACTTATAAATACTCACAACTCTATACTATACTATAAATGTTTTCATGTATTTACACTAAAACAAAGTATAATATTGCAAAAATATCTGAATTACCTGAACAAATATGACAACCTGAAATGTCTTAAGAGAAGTAAGTGCAATTTGAACAAAATTTCCACCTGTTATTAAATGTTTTGTGTGTTTGTAGATCCACTGTGATCTGTAGTTATAATGTACATGTGGAAATGATAAACTGAGGCAGAATATTGTTAAAATTACACATTTTTTCCCCCAGTTTGTTCATATTATTCACATTGTTTGAAAGGATCTTTTGTAGATGCAAACATTTCATAATGTAATTTTACTTTTTCACTCTAAAACATAGAGAAAAGTTAGGAATTTACGTTATTTATATATAATTATGTTATTATTTTAACTGGTTCGGCCCACTGCAGATCAATTTAGCTGAATGTGGCCCCTGAACTAAAATGAGTTTGACACCCCTGTTCTAAACTGTAAAACATTTTGTGATTTATCTCTGCAAAAAGTGCTATATAAATAAATACAATTTACTTACTATTTTAGCAGAAACAAGAACAAAACCTGAGAAGATGTGTTGTTTAATATCTCAGAGCTGGAAATAAGCAAATGGATGTTTTCTGCATGTTAATAATTACTGATGCATCCAGGATGTTGTCTTAAGTGTTTTTGTCCTGAACTGAAATGCAGACTCTCTTAAGGCTTTCTATGTTATTCAAGTGGTTCCCGAAGCCTTGTACGTTATTGTCACTTTTACTTAATGCACCTGAAGAGCTCCAGTGTCCAGAGCGAGGAGCTGTTGAGGGGGTTTCAGGTCCGTTCTTGAGTGTAATTAGGCTTTAGAGTTCACAGTTGGGGAGCTTAGTCATTGTACAAAAGGCTTTGGACTTTAATAGATATGAGGTAAGCAGCATAATCTGGTAATGGCATTAAATTCATGTAACTGATTGGCAAGTACAAGCACATGATGTTCAGTTTTTAGTATTGTAAAAATGAATTATGCATCATTTTTTCCTCCTTCTGGGGATATTTCCATTTTCAATCTTTCATATCAAACATCTCATTTTGCAGAAGTAAGAGTATTGGCTACAAGGCATCACACGGATGTTCTGCTCACTATTTTTTGCTCATTTCCCGTGAATTATTAATGCAAGGAGATTCTCCATATGCTCTCTGAGGATTCTTGTCCATTGGTTTTGGAGAGAATTACCATTTAACAGTGAAGAGTATAAAGAGCTTACCTGCCCCAATCAAACGAGGGTGATTTAAACCCTGTCTACATCAGATGTTTAATAGGGTTGTGCTGGATTACCCTGGAGGTAAATGGGTCTCAAAATGTCCCTGCGAGGGTCTCAATCACCTTTATAATTAGAGCATTTAACCTGGAAAAAAAGCATAGGTCCGGAGGAGGTTTTCAGCAAATATAGCAGCAGAAATAAGTGTTTTTTGGCTCAAATCCTGCATGTGTAGTCATACACAAACAAAGCTAGTAATTGGCCTGGTAAAATACATTCGGTTCAATTGGGATCAAAACTAAAGCCCAAACTGGTAGGAAAACAATTTTGGTAATGACCTCAGATGGCCTT
Organism: Sphaeramia orbicularis; assembly: GCF_902148855.1. Classification (NCBI taxonomy): domain Eukaryota; kingdom Metazoa; phylum Chordata; class Actinopteri; order Kurtiformes; family Apogonidae; genus Sphaeramia; species Sphaeramia orbicularis. Next base: position 9,571,976 of record NC_043975.1, on the reverse strand, counting down.
TTTTGTGACTGGCCTGCCTCAATAATTAGTTATGCCATATGAAGAGCTAATTTGTATGCTAAAGTTTAATTGTTCAATTATCAGTGGATGTGAGAGGAGGCCCTGATGCCATTTCATCTTGTTTGAAAATAGTGTTGAACCCTTCATGCCACGCATTGTAATAGTTGGCAATTACAGAAAGAGCCCTCTATGTAAGTTGATTGGAGCTGGCCGGCCCCGTTGGAAAGCCTCTGCTACCTGCCCACCGCCGTTAACAGTCTGTCGGGTCTGAACCAGTGCAGGAAAGGACCTCGACTAGAAACTACAAACACCAAATGTACAAGTACTGAGGACAAAGTGTCAAAATAACATTATCACAAAGTAAACAACACAATCACTGCTCATTCTTGGTTGAAAATAGTAGTTTAGATCAATTTAGTATGGATGTTGTTTTAAATATTAGGCATTAACCCAGTGGTTTCCAACCTTTTTTGGCACATGACCCCATTTTAACATCACAAATTTCTGGCGACCCCAGACATTCAACAAGGAGACTTTTTTTTTTGGCTAAAATTAATTTGTTTTTGATCATGTAATAGTTTGCTATACTATGTTGCAAATAATGGTTAATTTTAGATGACATTTAGTCTATATCAGGCATGTCCAAAGTCCGGCCCGGGGGCCAATTACGGCCCGCGGTCAGATTTTATACGGCCCACAGCTTCGGTTTTATAATGTATTATTTATGGCCCGCTTGGACTGTTAAACCGAGTCCATGAATCGTAAAAGGTTCAAAATGCAGTTTCTCCTTTCACCTCATGGTGGCAGCACCACTCTAACTCTATCTGGCTCTGTGACCTTACCGTGAACCCTTTACGATAATTTGTAACCATGGCGCCTGTAAATAAAAAAATGAAAGTTGGCAGTGAGGGCTGCCACTTCCAAGAGAGATTAGAATTACAATTTTTTTCCCTGAAAATCGAGGCGATTGTGTTTGCCTAATTTGTCAAGAGACTGTTGCCTTGTTTAAGGAATTCAATGTAAAGAGACACTAGCAGACAAAACATGCTAACGCATACGACAAGCTAGCAGGGAGTGAGCGTTCCGAAAAAGTGAAGCAAATTGAAGCTGCTTTAAACTCAGCAGTGACTCTTCATGTGAACCTGTGAGTTCACTGAATTCACCACCAGGGCAGGCTACCAAGTTGCCAGGTTAGTTGCCTATAACTGCTGGTGTTATGTACTTGTAGATGTGACACAAAATATTACTTTCTGAATGATTTTGTGAAAGACAAGAGTAAGAGTCATAGGTTTTCATCTTAAATGTTAACAGACTTTGCATTACTGAGTAATATATGAGTAATGATTACTCATATAAGTCATGTTTAAAATGAATGTGGGGTTAAGATTTTTATCAACTTCTTGGACTTTTAAGATACTCCACACAGTTTGTTCTATGTTATCTGACTCCAGTGTGAAAGGAAGGCAGAAATGTCTTTTTTTTTTATTTTTTTTTTTAAACTTGTTCACACCTGAGTGGCTTAGATTTGGTTACATTGCCATTTTAAAAAAAATGATATTGTGACAATGAAAATAAAATTGTTGTAGAACAGTGCTTTTATATGTAATTTTTACTGTTTAAAAAACATCCGAAGGGACCACTGGCCCCTGGCAATCTCCACATTATCAGATCTGGCCCTCTTTAAAAAAAGTTTGGACACCCCTGGTCTATATAATGTGTATCAGGGGTGTCAAACATGCGGCCCGGGGTCCAAATCCGGCCTGCCAATGGGTCCAGTCCGGCCCGCCAATGGGTCCGGTTCGGCCCGTGGGATGAAGTAGTGAAACAAAAAAATTACACTGAAGATATTAACAATCAAGGATGTCAAAATAATTTTAGGTCAATTCCATCTGAAGTGGGTCAGACCAGTAAAATACTATCATAATAAACTATAAATAATAAAAACTACAAATTTTTCTCTTTGTTTTAATGTAAAAAAAATAAATAAATAAAATTACACAAAAATGTTAATGTTTACAAACTACCCTTTTACAAAAAATGTGAAAAACCTGAACAAATATGAACAACCTGAAATGTCTTAAGAGAATTGAGAGTAATTGTACCAATATTCTGTCTGTTATTAAGTGTTTTGTGCATTTGTATATCCACTGGGATCTGTAAGTTGTAATGAACATGTGAAAATGAGAAGCTGAGGCCAAATAATGGCATAAATTGTTAAAATTGCACTTAAAAAAAAAAAAAAAAAATTCATTTTGGTCATGGTTGTTCATGTTTTTCCACATTTTTTAAAAGGATGTAAAAATTTTGATAATATAATTTTACTTTTTTCACTCTAAAACATAGAAATTAGACACACGAATTTTGGAATTGATATTATTTTTGTATTATTGTGTTATTATTTTAATCATCTGGCCCACTGCAGGTCATATTGGGTTGTATGTGGCCCCTGAACTAACATGAGTTTGACACCCCTGATGTATATTATTATGGACGGAGGCAGTAAATCCAGGTGTAGATTACTGCACAAAGTGAGAACTTCATTTTCTTTGGTCAGGATATGTACAGTCAGTCCAGCTTGGAATTACAAGGCTGACAATTAATACTGAACAAACAAGAACTCAAACTATGAATTATGAAAGAGCTGCAGCATCTGAAACTGACCACAATGAACATTTGACAGATAAACAGAACCACAGTGCTTCAGTTTCAGCTTCACAGTTTGTCATGTCTTTTATGGATTGGGATTGTCTCTGTCAACTCACCATGTATTTTTTATTAGTAAATTGTTTTTTTTTATTTTCTATTTTTATCAATGACTAGAAATTTCATGCGACCCCATTTGAATTCCAGGTGACCCCACGTGGGGTCCCGACCCCAAGGTTGAAAAACACTGCATTAACCCCTTAGTACTGTCACAAATTCACCTCCGTATTCTATTGTTTTTATAATGAGATGCTGTTCAACAACACTAGTCGCTTTTCCATTGGACATCTGTGCAAAAATGTACCGATATTTACTAAATGTTGAAAAAACAGAAGTGCATAATGTCATTTTTTCCATTAAATCACAAATGCGATGATTTGTTTATTTAATATCGCGAGATGACATGAGAAGTCATTCCATAAACATGGCCACGAATGTAAATATCGTGTAGATTTACAGATATATTCATTATTATTATATATTATCACTCTATCCCATACTAAATAAAAACATTATTCATTTCCTGGTGTGTCCACACATACTGCACCATGTTTCTTTTAAAACTCTTCTTCTTCTCTTGTTGTAACATCCGTCAACATCTGTTTTTTTTTAATCACGTGACTCTAGTTGCGGAAAAAGGTCTTTCCATTGTAGTTTTGCGTGATATACCATTTGCGCTACGCCTGAAAAACCACCTCTTGCCAGCACAAAAACTTTTAATCAAAAAATGAGTTTTGGCAAAATTGTCATTTTTCCATTAGGTAAATTTTTTTGCCAAGTTATATTCTCACAATTTGAGGGTCAACAGAAAAGCAACTACTGTAATCAACACTGTTTCTGTAATGATGTGATTAATTTGATGACATTCTACCTATTTTGGATAATTTTTGTCTTGTTTGGATTGTTGACCAGAGGAACTGATCATTAGTACCGTCGAATAAACATAAAATAATCTACTTGGAAAATTTGTTTAACCCATAAAGGCCCAAACATCCACCGTCGACCAAAAGCATCTACTGATTTAAAATGTTTAATACCTGTTGATCCATTAATTCAATCAATACATGTAAATAATTGGTGTAAAATACAGTTAATCATCTTTTCATGGTCATCAGATGTAACTCATTTGGACATTCAAAGGCTCCATAGTTACCATGGAAACACTATCATCTTCTCCAAGGTTGATTCACTGGTAAAACTCATAGAATTTGATCAATGACAGTGGATGGAGACACTTGGTTTATGTTCAGGTGATAATAGAGTTTGCTTAAAAAGTCAGCTTTTCTTCAGTTTTCTCCATTTCTGATAAAACCGTTGAATTTACTCTGAGCTTTATATGAATATCTGCATGACCAGTAAATTCAATATAGAAAAATATATGATTTTCACTGAAAAAACACAAAATACAGAGGTTAATATTACAATAAATGGTGATAAATCATTTAAGAAAGGTTAAATATAGAGAAAAATTCAGTTGGTAACTTTCACAAAAGTCGTACTGGGTCGTCATGGGTTAATTAGTATTATGACAATTATGACAATTTTTGTAGGTGCTATATTCAAATTAACGATCTCAATCAGCAACAATGCAATTTTTTTTCTATATTTGTAAATAAATTTAGGCAGTAAGGGGTTAAATTCTGAATACAACATAGTAATGAGGTTGGGAAGTCACATGAATTGATGGGTGCTGCAGAAAACATGTTTTCAGCTTCAGTAATTGTGACAAAGTGGACGAGAACCACACCATTTAACTCTTTGTCAGCATTTTACATTTTAATTTAACCATGCTTGTTAGGTATTTCTATGCATATTACAGAGTAAAGGTGGAATAATGGTTAAGACACAGGTTTGTTTGAGTTTGTATTATGATTTACTGCAGGTCATCTACATCATTTCTGGTTAAAATCATACACAAACAAGTATAGTTGCCTTTAAATTGGTTTATTGGTCAATTATGCATTCTTTCAGTTCAATTTTGTTTGTACATGTTTGTATTAAAGTTTCATTCACATTATTATATTCACCTCTAAGTCACTGTATTGTAATAAAATAGAAATAATCGACTCAAAATGGTAAATGGCAGCTGTTTATGTTCGCTCGTCCATATCTCTTACGATTCATCACATAACTCAGAGAATTATCTTTAATTATCAGTATATTACACATGTGAACATGCAACACACACTGCATTTTACCCATCACTAGGTCAACCTGCAGAAACACACCACACACTGCAGAGTAGGAGCGGTGGGCTGCCTTTTCAGGTGCCTGAGGAGTAAAAGGGGGACTTAAGTGCCTTGCTCAAGGGTACATCAGTCAGCAGTTTGTCTCTGGCAGACCAGTCCAGGGGAAGCCCAGCCAGAAGTGCCCCCATAAATAGAAGGGCTGTGATCAAACTTTTCCATCCATTCTATCTTTAAAGTTCAGTCCTGACTTTTATAAATCCTGAACATCTACAGCAGATCTTTTCACTACAGACATTTTGGACTAATTATGGCAGAAAATGCACCGATGTAATTATTTTAAATCACAGTGGCTGCATTCCATCAAGGTGCATCAGGTCCAGGTTTTGGTTCCGGGATCCTGGACCACTTCCATAAATGGAACAGATCTATCATTGAAGTTATTAGAATCACCTGTTTTCTTCCTGCTGAAACAGGCCCAAATGTCTGCCGTAAAAAAAAAAGAATCTATTGAACGATAGAGTAGCATTTTATTTGGTTGTACTTTACTGAATCAAACCTAAATCATCAAATTCCATCAGCTCACAGTGGTGGAGTGTCAGTTTTTTTTTTCATTTCATTTCATGTTATTACTCCAGTACATTTGTTAAGTGTGTATTCATATTATTAAAAAAAAAATCACCTAAAATAGGATTTTTATGAAAGATTAAGTTATGCAGCATGACCAGGGATTAAAATGATTTCCATTGCAACATTTTACTACATTAAGTTATGTATTGAATGCTGTACTTTTACATTGTTGTACTGTTGTAGTTAATATTATATAATCAAAGGCTCATTTCTTGACTTTCTTTCAATGAGAATGAAATTATTAGCATTTTATGATAAGAGTGCATTAATTAACAGCATTTAATGTAGTAATAAGTGCACTGAAGTTACTTAAAACTGTCTTGTATAAAAAAAAATGTGAATAACATCTACATATGACAACCATTATGAGATAACTTTCAAAGTGGGTGTTTTACATCTAAAAACAGAAATAAGCTGACAGAGCTATAATGTAAACTATCGGCTGACGCAGCATGTGAAGAGTATATGACAGTGTTATTTTGATCAAATGTCAAAATAAGTGGCTATGAGATTTAGTTTGAAGAAGAAAACTTGATGATACTGTAAGATTGATGTGTGTAAACAATGAGTTTTATTCTTTATTCAGTGGCTGATGCAGTGTGTGGATACGTAGTGTTGATTCGTTGGTGCTTTTGGTCCTACAGCTGCGGAAAAAATTGTTAGACCACCCTTGTTTTCTTCAATTTCTTGTTCATTTTAATGCCTGATACAACTAAAGGTCCATTTGTTTGGACAAATATAATGATAACAACAATAATAGCTCGTAAGAGTTGAATTTCAGAGCTAATATCTGTCCATTTTCCATGTTTTCTTGATAATAACCAAAATCACTGCAGTTCTTGCATCAATATCTATGGCATTGTACTGACAAAAACAGTGCTTTTAGGCATTCCATGTTTTCTTTTCTGTCTGTTTTAGTCACATGATACACACAGGAGTTAGTACTTGATTGCATAACCATTGCTTTTCATGACTTTTGATGGTCTAATAATTTTTTCTGTGACTGTAACTGCACTAATTCTTTAATGTTGTAGATGACAGTGATGCACTGCTCAATGCACCAAACATATACCTGACCTCTGACCTTTTGTGAGTCTTCTTCTGTTTTCATTGCAATTTAAAGGTGTAGTTTGAAGAAGAAAACTTGATGATACCATAAGATAGATGTGTGTAAGCAATGAGGTTTATTCTTTATTCAGTGAGTGATACAGGCTGTGGATACGTAGTGTTGATTCGTTGGTGCTTTTGGTCCTACAGTCGCAAAAAAAAAAAAAAAAAAAAAAAATTATTAGACTATCCTTTCTTTTCTCCAATTTCTTGTTCATTTTAATGCCTGATACAACTAAAGGTCCATTTGTTCGGACAAATATGATAACAAGAATAATAGCTCATAAGAGTTGATTTCAGAGCTGATATCTATCCATTTTCCATGTTTTCTTGATAATAACCAAAATCACTTCAGTTCTTACATCAATACCAATGACATTGTACTGACAAAAACAGTGCTTTTAGGCATTCCAGGTTTTCTTTTCTGTTTTAGTCACATGATACACACAGGAGTTAGTACTGGATTGCATAACCATTGTTTCTGATGACATTTGATGGTCTAATAATTTTTTCCGCGGCTAAGTGTGATCTAATAGTTTGGAATATCAGTCCTACATAGAACTCTGAAACCACTGAATTACACATAAATTAACATTAGTTCCCATGAACACTATCAATAAATGCTGAATAGACACATGAGTTAACAATTCAACTGTTTAAAAAAAAATCTGTATATTAACTAAAATGTTTCCAAAAGACATAATTGTTGCTAAATCCTCTTTCTTTCCTTCATCCTGGGTGTGTTTTCAGTTGGTATGTGTGTCTAATAGATATTTATCATATAATTGCAGCTCCACAGTCAGTTTCTGATGTCCCAGGATGATGATGGCCAATGATTATGGCTTATTTCATGCTGTTCAGGGGGCCCAGATGGGCATCCAGGAGACAAAAGGGGCCCCATCAGCCCTCTGTGGCCCAAATTGAACCATATGTGTCCAATGTGTCTCATTAAGTCCAATAGTAGCGTCTATGCTCGACTTATTCCTCAGTGTTTTCAGGTTCTACAGCAGCTCCCGAGGCACAAGTATTGTTTGATTTTCACATAGCTGATGAAATACCTTGACCGTTCTTCTTCACGAACATGACGCAGCAGTGGAAACGGTCTCTTTGATGAGTGATTTGTAAAACCAGAGGTACAACAACAGGTATTTTCAGCTCTCCCCAAACAGAAAAAAGCCCCTTTCATGTCCCTCCAACTCGGTGCTCACAATCTGAAACAAGGGTGCAATTGTGGATGTCACCAAACAATGACGTTTCTTCTTTCTTTCACTCTCCAAATTCCCCATATCATCTCTACACAGATGAGCAATTTGTCTGTCATGAGCTCTGGGGCTTCAGTCCACTCTGGGCCTATTTCACTGACAACACTGTTATTAGCGGTAAGCCGAGCCAGTGGCAAATGAATCTGCCTACTGTTCGGAGGCCGGGCTCTTTTCAGCGATTAATTTGATAAATATATTAATTATGAATCTGGATGACAGTACAATCAGATTGTCAGGCTTCCAGACTTGGCCTTTGTGATAAGTCGGCTTTGAGATCGGGGGCCGCTCGGGTTTCAGGAGCTGTCATCCCCAGGGCTCAGCCTCTTATCAGCGCCTGACCCATTCACTTGGTAATTTCCTGTGTGTTGTAATTAAATGGAGGCTTTCTGATTGCAAGTGACTCTCTTTAAGAGGTGCTTCTTGGGTTTCAGGTGAAAGGGATGTTCAGTGACATGGCGGCCTCCCCCCTGCCCTCTGCAGGACTCAAAAGGTACTGACATCTGCACAACAGTATACACTGTAAGCCCGGAATTTGTATTTACTAAAATGCTTTAATTACAATGCACTTAAATGATTTAAGTTTTATGATGATACAATAAAATTTTAAGTATATTCTACTAATTTGTAGACATACAGGGTGGGGAAGCAAAATTTACAATATTTTGAGGCAGGGATTGAAAGACAGTGTATGACCAATTAGTTTATTGAAAGTCATGAGAATTTATTTGCCACAAGAAAATGTACATAATAGAAATGTTTTTATTCTATGTGTCCTCCTTCTTTCTCAATAACTGCCTTCACACGCTTCCTGAAACTTGCGCAAGTGTTCCTCAAATATTCGGGTGACAACTTCTCCCATTCTTCTTTAATAGTATCTTCCAGACTTTCTCGTAATAGTTTTGCTCATAGTCATTCTCTTCTTTCCATTCTAAACAGTCTTTATGGACACTCCAACTATTTTTGAAATCTCCTTTGGTGTGACGAGTGCATTCAGCAAATCACACACTCTTTGACGTTTGCTTTCCTGATTACTCATATGGGCAAAAGTTTCTGAAAAGGTATGGATAATAGTGTTAGGTATGATTATGACATCAATATATGTTTGGTTTCAAAACAATTGACGTAGTGCCTGGTGAGAAAAAACAACTAAATATTCATTGTAAATTTTGCTTCCCCACCCTGTAGTTGAAAGTGTGAAGAAGTTTAAGTTGAATGGAATTAAATCACTAAGTTTTAGTCATGACCATCATAAGACTTAAATCATTTAAGTGCATTGTAATTAAAGCATTTTAGTAAATACAAATTCCGGGCTTACAGTGCACCTTTTTATCTTCGCATTGCATTGTGGGTATTGGGCATATTGTTGAAAATATGTTATTTTTCTGTGCAGGGGTTCAACGGGGTTGTGGTGTTAGTGTTAATTTGGATTTAATGTGTGTATGGCAGTGTTTATTGGCCTTTTTGTGTTTGTTTTTGTATTTTTGTAGAGCTGCACCATGAGTCAGAGCCAGAGGAAGAACAATGGGTTTCCTGTTCATCTCAAACTTATCATACAATGGAAATTTTGATGTCTTGTCAAATTAAAAGCACTTCCCGTATTAACAACCGACATAGAGTTAAGTTGAATGATGTCATAACTATTATGGACAGGAATAGGATTTTGAGTGTAATGATCTTAAAATAAGTTTTTTAATCAATGATAAAGTAATCTGGCTGTAATTGAGAAAGTTAGTCAGTGTAAGCTAAAATGCTGAGTTGAATGGTTGGATAGTGGGGTTGATTTTACAACAGATTTGAAGTACAAATAACTTGTCTTTTAGTGTTTTCTACTTAATAGTTTAAGTTCAATACTTTTAGCATTAAAGTTGAACCTACTTAAACCAACTGATTAGTTGATCATTACTCAAATCATTTAAGTGTAATCACTTGCCTCAAATTTTTGGAGTAAACTCTACTTATCCGGGCTTACAGTGTATGCACCTTTTGTATGTCGTCTTTGTCTTTTTATCATATCACTACAATGTGTTATTCCGAAAAATATGTTAACGCACATTATTATTTCATCATATTTCAATCTGCTGATTTTGTAAAATAAATGACATGTTAGATGCAAATAATTACAACTGTCAATGTATTTAACCCTGTCATGCATAGTTGTCACTATAGTGGACAGTTCTTCTCCAGCTGTTCTCTTGTATATTCATGAATTTTGTTGTTTTAGTTCCATATCAACTAACACAGTGGACACTTAAGCATCATCCCATACACTGACATTCATACCATTATTGTAACTTTGCTGTTCTTGATAAACCTGATCTGCAGTAACATGTTTGAGTGTATATCAATTATTAATTGTGACTGAACAAAAAGTTTTTTTTTTTTTTTTTTTGCATATTATCTCCATGAAATGAGTAACAACTAGTATTAGAGTATGTTAAAATGTGAGATAAGGCATTAGCAATTAAAAATGTTTTTATTTCATATTTTTCACACTGTATATCACTTTCTGATGATGGGTTTTAAGGGTAAGGGTTTATGGGTAAAAAAGAGAATGTTAAAATACCCGTATATAACCCCACAGCACCCGTATATAACCCTACAGCGCCCGTATATAACCCTACAGCGCCCGTATATAACCCTACAGCGCCCGTATATAACCCTACAGCGCCCGTATATAACCCTACAGCGCCTGTATATAACCCTACAGCACCCGTATATAACCCTACAGCGCCTGTATAACCCCACAGTGCCCTATATAACCCTACAGCACCTGTATATAACCCTGAAGCGCCTGTATATAACCCTACAGCACCTGTATATAACCCCACAGCACCTGTATATAACCCCACAGCACCTGTATATAACCCCACAGCACCTGTATATAACCCCAAAGCGCCTGTATATAACCATACAGCGCCTGTATATAACCCTACAGCGCCCGTATATAACCCTACAGCGCCCGTATATAACCCTACAGCGCCCGTATATAACCCTACAGCGCCTGTATATAACCCTACAGCGCCTGTATATAACCCTACAGCGCCTGTATATAACCCACAGCGCCCATATAAACCCTACAGCACCTGTATATAACCCTGAAGCGCCTGTATATAACCCCACAGCACCTGTATATAACCCTAAAGCGCCTGTATATAACTCTACAGCACCCATATACAGCCCTACATTGCCTGTATATAACCCTACAGCGCTCGTATATAACCCTACAGCGCCCGTATATAACCGCCTGTATTTAACCCTACAGCGCCCGTATATAACCACCTGTATTTAACCCTACAGCGCCCGTATATAACCCTACAGCACCCGTATATAACCCTACTGCGCCCGTATACAACCGCCTGTATATAACCCTACAGCGCCCGTAAATAACCCCACAGCACCTGTATATAACCCCACAGTGCCCGTATATAACCCCAGAATGCCCGTATACAACCTCACATTGCCTGTATATAACCCCACATCGCCTATATATAACCCTATATAACCTGTTTTCTTTGCATTATTTGAGGTCTGAAAACACTGCATCTATTTGTTGCTTTGACCATTTGTCACGTTCTGCAAATAAACACTCTAAATAACATTATTATTATTTTGAATTTTGGAGAAACATTGTCAGTAGTTTAGAGAATAAAACCAAAATGCTCATTTTACTCAAACACATACCTATAAATGGTCAAATCAGAGAAAGTGATAATTTTGCAGCGCTGTAAATACTAGGAAACAACAATGAACTCCAAGGCACTCTCTCTTAAAAGTATTAAATATCTTTATCGCTACAGCACAGTCATGTTGGACCCGTAATGTTTTATATCAATTGTTTTATAGGTCTGACCTCCTGGAAAAAACAAGTGAATGTTAAAACACTTTCAGTAAAACAGGTAACATATGCTACAAATATGCTCATGTCTCCACTGCTGGAGCTGAGTTTGCATAAACCATGTAACCTCTGACGTGTCTTTTGAACATCTGTGATCTCATTGAACCTGAATTTCTCATCAAACACCATTCCCAAATGTCAAAGTTTCCTAATAAACTGAAAACCAAAGACTATTAACTTTGCTGCTGTAGCATACTGAGTGACAGGGAGAGAGAGAGAAAAAAAAAACGGACATTTGTTTTATTTTTCCCATGTACAGAGACGATCCAAATACAGAAAATGAAATACAACCTTTTCTATCAAGAGTTACAGTTAACCCTTTCATGCATAAATTATGAGAACCTTAGTCCAGATTTTTTTCCGGAGTGTTTTTATTCTTCTTTAGGCATGAAAAAAACAGTGCGATTGAATTTTTTTATTGAACCTATTTTTTATGAAAGTAAATTTGTTTCTTTATTGTTCTAACCATAAAAAAATATTTTCAATCCAAAAAAAAGCAATAAAAAAACCTTTTCAATCTAAGGAAAAAAGTGTTGAATGCAAAAGAAAAAAAGATCCAAAAAACTGCATTTGAACACTATTTTATTTGATTGAAAAGGTTTGTGTTTTTTTTAAGTGAAGTGATTTTTTTTTTTTTTTTTTGATTGAAAATATTTGTTTTTGGTTTGTACTTGTAGCATAGTAAATGTATTGTGATTCATTCCACTACTAGAAAACAAAGTCAAATAAAGCACATTTGGGTGATTTAACTGGTAAAATATTCAATAAAATAATCAGAAATATAATTAAAGTAACAAAATAATATTATAATTATAATAACTTAACATATAAAAAAATATTTAAGATCCAAAAAAACTGCATTTGAACACTTTTTTCTTTGACTGAGTAAGCCTTTTTTTCTTGAAGTGAATTTTTTTTTTAATTGAAAATTTATTTATTTTTTTGGTTAAATCAATAAAGAAACAAATCTACCTTCATAATTTTTCATGGAGTTCCAAAAATGTCCATTCTGCTGGACACCATGTGTTTAATTTTTGAAGCAAAGAATGCAAATATCAGAAAGTGATAAACTGCGTGAAAACAATAAAATAAAATAAAAAAATTAATGCAGCTAATCTGATGTTTTCTCACATTTTATCATATTCCCCATTTTTATTAGCAACTGATTTACACTCAAACATGTTAGTGCAGATCAGGTTTTTCAAGAACAGCAAAGTTATAGTAATGGTCTGAATGTCAGTGTAGTATTATGGGATGGTGCAAACGTGTCCACTGTGTTAGCTGATATGGAACTAAAACAACCAAAGCCATGAATATACAAGAGAACAGCTGTAGAAGAACTGTCCACTGGAGTGACCACTGTGCATGAAAGGGTTCATGTCAGATAAAGATCCATGCCTTATTGGTCCCAAAGAGCGACTTTTGATGTGCTTTCTCGCTGCTGTGTTTCATAATTTCCTCTTTTAATTCACTCGTAGTAAAACCTCTAATCTCTAGAGTGGGATCCAATGAAGGTCTGAATTAGCTTCACGCCGCCTCTGAAGGCACAAAAGGTTTTCCTGCCGCCCTCGTTCACAATTTCTCACTGGTATCACCGGGGCCTATAATTAAAACCGGGTTTTTTCCATATATGGCCAGTGAGCGCCCATTAATTCAGAGAGAGGAGCCATTATGGAGGCAGTGGCTCCCAGGGTAGCACTGGGGAAGAGGTGGGGCAGCGGCTTAATTAATGGCCCCCCGTGTGTGGCGGCTATTAATCTCAACAAGGACTGAAGTGGCTCCATCCCAGCTGCAGAGGCAGGACAATGGCTCCCAAAACGCTGCAGAGATTAAATGCAGTTTTGTCTTTGGCAGTTTAACTCTGACCTTTTCCAATAGATTCTGACAATGTTTCACCCCTGCAGAACATTACTTTACCTAGAAAATCAGGAATTGTTCTTTTTTTTTCTTCTTTATGGAAAGTAGCCCAACATAAAAAGATCTAAAAAGGTCTCATCATCCATGGCTGAATTCATGGATTGCGGAACTCTCATCCTGCCAAGGTTATAATAGTTTTGGATTTTTCATTATAGTTTAGTTTTATATAGTTTAGACTTTTTTTCCCCCTCTAATTCAGTTAGTTTTAATTTCTTTTTAGAGAAGGTTTGTTAGTTTCTATTAGTTTTCATTAGTTTTTTCTAAATGCTTCATTTTAGCTTAGTTTTAGTTTTTTCATATCTGTTCTCTTCTTTGCCAGTGTACTCAAATAAATCAACAGCTAAAATTGCAGGAGTGAAATAAATTAGTTTCATATCAATCCGACACTGACAAAAACAAAAACGAAGGGAATTTTATCCATCATTTTAATACGTTTTAGTTAGTTTTGTAAGCACACACTACAGTTTCAGATATCGTTTTTTTTCTTTTAATTATAGTTTTTATTTATTTCAGTTAATGAAAAAAATTTTTTTCAATTCTAGTTTTGTCATTTCGTTAGTTTTCGTTAATGATATTACTCTGCATCCTGCATAGCTATTGAAGGCTCACGTACACAAGTTAAACGGAAAACTCAAATCTTCCACAAGATATGGAATTCATTTCAAAAAATTTTAAAATCAAGGCCTGATCTCTCATAACTTACAAAGTGAGACCATACCCTGTTTTTTTTTTTTGTTTTTTTTGATGTTTGAATATGTATCAGATATACAAAAATGGATGTTGAGAAGTATTCAAGTCACTATTACTTAAATTGTCTGTCAATTATTTTTATTTTATATTATTATTTTGTTATTTACTTTCACTGCTGTTTCAAAATTCAGAGGTGGTCTTGGGGGGAGGGTTTGGGGGGTTTATGCTCAAGGGGAGACCGACACAATATACCATTCATGACAAGTCAAAGGAGTAACAAAGGTGAGACAGGCTGGACTTTTACATATCGGTCCTGTTTCCGGAATCAAAAGGCGTGACGAAAATAGCAGAAAATAGTGTGACGTATCCTGGGGCGCTAGCAATTGTTGGCCCCATGAAAGGTAAATGTTGTGGGCCTTTCATAAAATAAAGTATGTACGTGGTGTAGGGACAGGAGGTAGAGGGGTACGTTCCATAAGTTCCGTAACTACCGCAACTGCACTGGAAAAAATTCAAGATTTTTTTGCTTAATTCAAGCAAAAAAAAAATTTCAATGGAACAAGTGAAAATTATCTTGGTAAGATTACTTGAAATAAGATTTTCAAGATTTACTGTCTAAAAATAAGTTCTTATATCTCACTGAAAAGTTACTCTTTAGGTGATTATGTCTTATTTTAAATGTGATGAGATATTTTGACTAGAAATGAGGAAAATACACTTGTTAAGATTTAGATTTTTGCAGTGTGGCATGAAACCAAAAGTGAAACTTAACTTTAGATTATCTGAAGTCCCGGCTTCTAGGCCTCTCTTTTACTCCAGAGCTTCCGTGAAATTTCACAACTTCTAACCTATTTCCACTGGGCCCCATGATTTGTCATGTTTACCCCCCTTATGGCGCCCCAGGACATATCACTTCCGCATCGGAAATACCCAGAGCATAGCGGTGTTGCTAACCTCACCTTTCACCGTTCCACAAATGTTAGCATGGATAGAGTCCTCCGCCCAAAGTGACAACAGCTCGCAGATCTCGGCATCTTCACAGTTCAACATCTTTCTGCTCGCGTTGATATGTTTGCTTACTGGATACGACCTGCGCTCATTTTCAAATCCCACCCATTAATCCCGCTCATTTTTAATAAGTTTGATAGTTTCTTTAAACAGGTGAATCCTCTTTTATTCCCTTCAATTTCTTATTAACTTTTCATACATAATTTAAGAAAGAACACAAAATCACAGACAGAGCTTACAACAGATGTTCAAGGATCAATAACACCGTAAAGCTATTAAAATAAGATAACACACAGAAAAAACATATACAAAATATTAAAAAAAACATATAAAATAACACAAAACATGACATATGTATTACGAGCTGATAGTGAAGTGGCATTGCGTTGTTAACACAAGATGGAAGAAAAAATAAAAGTAAAAAAAAAAAAAAAAAAAAAAATCAATTGGAGTTTACAGGGAAGTCCAGCTTCTGAACATATTCAAAAAATGGGTCCATATTTTAGAGACTGTTGTTGTGAGCCCCTCAACAAGTGTCTGATTGTTTCCAAACAGGTGAATCCTCACTGAGATTAAAATCAGATTTCTAATCCTCTACAAGAGAGACCATGGCCAAGAGATTATATCCATGTCCATAGTTGGAACAAATCAAGACCAACAACTTTCATATGTACAAATAAATAAAATACAATGTCTAGTTACAAACCACAAACTAACTACATTAGTTTACAAAGTTCTGTCTCATATTGTAAATTAAGCCGTAAAGACCAGTGCTACTTTTGTGTCCATTGCCAAATGAATATTTCTCTGTATTAAACTTTTCTTAAGTAATGTATTACCATTTATTGCAATATTATCCTCTGTATTTTATTTTTTTTCAGTAAAAATCAGTTTTTTTCCTATATTTAATTCACTGATCATGTAAATGTTCATTAAAGCTCAGATTAAAACTGAGGATTATTATATCAGAAACAGACAAACTGAAGAAAAAGTGACTTTTTCTGTAAAAAAAAAAAAAAAGATTTAACTGAGATTTTTTTTTTTTTTTTTTTTTGTAGATGGACAATTCAAATCAAGTCCAAATAAATTGCTGTGTAAAAAGCAGAATAATAACAACCTTCCTGCTTGTCAGGTAACGCTTTGGCTGAAGACCAAACTGTAGGTCACCTCCTTCGCACTTTCAAAGCTGATGAATAATTCATACCTACAGTATGACAGGCAATTTAGACATGCCATTCAACGAGACGGCACGGAGTGTTAATAGACGAAGAATGACAAAGTAGATAAACGTGGTACTGACCTTGGTTTGCCACTAGGAGGAACCATTAAATTAATTTTACAGCAACTGACTATCTTTGCTTTTTCATGTGATGTCAGTTGGACAAAGGCTGCAATGCTGCAAAGTTACACTAGATGGCAGAAGAGCCTGGTTTAACAACATTTGTCTCCTCATGTCAATAAACCTCAAAAATGATCTTAAATAGGTCAACCACCTGAGCTGACAAAGAGACTACTAAGATGATTGTTCCTGACTTTTGTGCAATAATAAGAAGCCTTAAGAAACCCATTTTTGAGGGGTCTTATCGTGTTTTCATTTACAAATCCACCAATAAAAAATAGGACCAATGGCCCTGTAGTTTACCAGCCAAATGAACCCTTTCATGCATACTGGTCACTACAGTGGACAGTTATTCTCCAGCTCTTCTCTATATATTCATGGTTTTGTTTTAGTTCCATATCAGCCAACACAGTGACGCTTATGCATCATCCCATAATACATTGTAATTCATATCATTACTGTAACTTTGCAGATCAGGTTGATAACCTAATCTGCAGTAACATGTGTTAAATCAATTGCTAATTGTTATTAGACTGTATCAACAGTTTCTTAATCAAAAAGTTTTGTTTTTTTGCATATTGTCCTGCATGAAGTTAGTAATAACTAGTATTAGAGTATGTTAAAATGTTAGAAAACATCAGATTAGCTGCATGAAAAATTATTTATTTATTTAATTTATTTCATAGTTTTCATGCAGTTTATCACTTTCTGATGATGGGTTTTAATTGTGTGTTTTTTTTAATTCAAAAATTGGTATCCAGCTGAGTGGACATTTTTGTAACTCCATGAAAAATAGGTTCATAGAA
This sequence comes from Sphaeramia orbicularis, assembly GCF_902148855.1. Taxonomy (NCBI): domain Eukaryota; kingdom Metazoa; phylum Chordata; class Actinopteri; order Kurtiformes; family Apogonidae; genus Sphaeramia; species Sphaeramia orbicularis. The sequence continues at coordinate 9,554,433 of NC_043975.1, read as the reverse complement.
AAATTTCAATCGCATTGTTTTTTTCATGCCTAAAGAGGAATAAAAACACTCAGGAAAAAAACTCAACTAAGGTACTCATAATTCATGCAAGAAAAGGTTAAAAGCTTTGGGAAATGTATCCAGATGCCATTTATTATCACCCAGTTCTGTGTATTTATTACATGACAGACATAGCCCATGTTTTGCTCATATTCCAATCAGATCTGTAAAAAATTCAAATTCCAACTTGATATCATTGATACTGATTTATTGGATCAATCCACTTCCTATCTGTTATAATGGGGAAATTTTTCAAAGTGGCACCAAATCCAGAATCAGATCCGGATCGAAATAATTTCAATACCTTGTGATGACATCATCATACAGAAGCTGTATACCAAGTTTGAAGTCAATCAGAACTGGAGTTTCGGAGAAAAAGACGATTGAAATGTTTTCCCCATAAGAGCCCATGTTAAATTTTCCATAAGTTCCCGGATCCAGAAGAAGATCCTGATCAGCATGTGGACATTATGTTTTGGTCATCTCCCCATCAGGGCTGGACTGTAGAAATTTACACTGGCTATCATTTATATTTACTGAGTTATTGCATCGATCCACTTCCTATCTCTTACAATTGGGAGATTTTTCAAAGTGGCACCAAATCCAGAATCAGATCCGGATCCAGATAATTTCACTAACTTTTGTTGACATCATCAAAAAGAAGCTGTATACCAAGTTTGAAGTCCATCGGAATTGTAGTTTCGGAGAAGAAGATGATTGAAATTTTTGTAACGGACGACAGACGCCGCATGACGACAATAGCTTACAGCCTGTCGCTCGGTAAACTAATGACCATAAAGATGCTTCAGTGTCTAAGACAGGAGCGTCAAACTCATTTTAGTTCAGTTCCACATTCAGCCCAATTTGATCTCCAGTGGGCCGGACCAGTAAAATAATAACAATGAAAAAAGTAAAATTATATTATGATCAGATTTACATCGACAAAGTTTCCTTAAAAATCGGAATAACATGAACAACTTGAATTGTCTTAAGAAAAACGAGCACAATTTCAACTATATTATGCCTCGGGTTATCAGTTTATCATTTACACATGTGCGTTACCATCGCAAAAAAGATTTAGTAACAGGCAGAATATTAGTAAAATTGCATTTACTTTTCTTAACACATTACTGTTTGTTCATATTTGTTCAGATCATTCACATTTTTTGTAAATGTATAGTTTGGTAATATAAACATTTTCATGTAATTTTACTTTTTTACACCAAAAAACAAAGAGAAAATTTGGGGTTGTGATTATTTACAGGTTATTATAATAATATTTTGTATTTGTATTTGTATTTATTTATTTAGCACAATAAAAACAGTGCAGGGAGGGAACGAAGCCCAAAGGGCTTGTACAGAGTTCCACTCCCATCATCTATAATAAAATAAAAAATAGAAAGTACAAACATAAGAAACAATAATAAATAACAATTAACAATATAGAAAACACTGAGAAAGTCAGGACAGGAGATGTTTTTTCAGTGAGTTTTGAAAGATGTAAATGACAATATAGACTTTAGAGACATGTCTAGATTGTTCCACAATTTAGGACCTCTAAATAAAATATGAAATTGATGACCAGATGTTTGACAGAAGGGTAAATGAAGACTGTCGCTATGTCTAGTTGAGTATAAATGTAAATCGGATGAAAAACTAAAAAAATTATGAAAAGTATCCGGAAGATCTTGCTTATTATTGATAACTTGTGCACAAATAAACACTGAGTTCATGAACGGGTAGTATCGAATATTTCCTAAAATTGGTGCAGATGGTTCGTATCTACTAGACAGTGAGATTGTTCTCAGGAATCTCTTCTGGATTATCGAAAGTTTGCTAAATAAATTGGATAAGTTCCTGACCAGACAATATTGCAGTAATTCATATATGGAAACAGAAAACTAGAATACAAAGTCAAGTGAGCAGAGGGATGAATCAGGGGACAAACTTTTCTCAGTATACCAAGCATCTTCATTGATCTTTTGCATACATAATTGATATGGCTATTCCAATTAAGACCTTCATCCAGAACAACACCCAAAAATGTGGTGTGAGGTACTTGACGGATTTCAGTTCTGTTAATTAATATTATAGCTTCTTCTTTTGTGTAGGATTTATTTTTGTTGCAGAAGATCATGAAGTTACATTTTTTTCACATTGAATGTTAATTTATTAATCTGGAACCAATTAGAAACAGTTTGTAATTCATTATTTACCGATGCAATAAGAGACTTAAAGTCATCATGAGCGGCTGTAAGACAAGTGTCATCAGCAAATAATAAGGGAAGAAGATTATTGCAAGACATAGGCAAGTCATTAAAATAAATTAAGAATAATAAAGGTCCCAAAATTGATCCTTGTGGAACCCCAAAAGGGATTCTTGATTTGGTAGATGATTTTACTGGTCTGACCCACTTGAAATCTAATTGGACTGTATGTGTCTGTATGTGGAACTTGAATTAAAGTGATTTTGACACCAGTGATTGTTAATATCTTCAGTGTATTTTTTTTTTTTTTTGCAATTTTTTACAAATTCATCCCACGGGCCAGATTGGACCCTTTGGCGGGCCGGATTTGGCTCCCAAGCCGCATGTTAGATACCTGTGGTCTAAGATGTGGACTGTGTTAAAGGGATATAAGAGGTTAATTACCATCGAAAGTGCAGCTCCTCGCAAACAGAAGCAAAACAAATTACACTCACTTATTCACATAATCACATTGATATAAAATTAATTTTCTGGCGCAGAAATCTGCTGTCATCCCCTTGTACGATCCCATTCACAGTGGCCACGTTAATCCAAAAATAAAAGACTAATTAGTGTTTCTAATTAAGGTTTCCCATAAAGGTGAACAGAGCGCTGATGGAATTTTTTAGGAGGATTTATTAAATTACTGTGAAATCAAATTAGCAGAAAGAATTAATCTCCGCAGTGAATTAGATCAGTGAATGAGAAAATTGACTTTTCAGACGCAAAGCCAAGGGATGAGAGCGGTGCAGGCTTAAAACAGAGGAACTCGACAGGTTGTTCAGCTCATCCAGGTGATTATCGGGGGTGAACGGCGACAGATGAGCGCGTCCACATGGGTCATATGTTGCCGACACGAGGCATTAAAACAGAGAGCAGAGGCTGTGGAGCGTCTGGATGCATTGGGTTGCAACAGTTTATGCCTGTACTGCAAGATATTAAAGGGGCAATTTGTAATTAATCTACTAATACTGAAAAAATGACCTAAAGTTAGCATTAATGGGTTTAGAGTTAAGAGCTAAGTGGTGCCAAAGATGCTAATGTATTGGTGTTAGCTTTCCTCATTGTGGGGGAGGGGTAAACATGATAAATTCATGGGGCCCAGCATTTTTTGGGGGGCCCATAAAGCAGTGGAGGGGGCCCACTGGATACAGGTTTAAAGTTGTGAACATTTTGTGTAAGATCTGCTGTATAACAGAGGAATAGAAGCTGGAAGTCAGACGTTGAAAGCATGCTAAGTTTCACTTTATGTTAGTTATGGACCGCACCCCCACTGTCATGTGTCGACGTTTATGTTGATTTAAGTTTAGGGGTTTTGTTTTTTGTCTGTTCCTGTTGTATTTTGGTGATGGTGGTCATCTTCCTGTTTTCGTCTGCACTCTGTCAGTCTTGTCGTTGTCGTCCCTAATTCCCTCACTGCTTGCACCTGGTGTTCCTCCTGTGATTACCCACACCTGAATGGGACTCCTCCTTCCCCTGAATGTTCTCCTGTCTTCCTTTGTCTGTTGTCAGTGCGTCGTTTCTGTGTCCATGAGAAGAACTCTTTGTTAAGTATCTTGAATCTTGATCCATGTGTTTTTGAATATCAGGTTTTTAGCTTAATATACGGCACATTGTGCTTCTCCTTTTGTCTTTCCGTTTTTTGCCTTTTGTTGTTATGTTAAAATAAATCCTTTGCACCACTGATCCTGGAGAGTTTTGTGCATTTGGGTCCACACCGAGTGTCGTGCCGTAACACCCACGTATATAACAAAGGTGGTTTGTGGTTTTACTGTGGCTGTTTTCAGTCTGCTTAAAGAGCTAAGCTAATAGAGCTATAATGTAAACTACCAGCTGACACAATGTGAAGATTAAAAGACAGTGGTTTTTTTTTAAGCAATTGGTCATGAGTTTTAGTTCGAAGAAGACAATTTGATGATACCATAATACAGATCAGAGGCGATTTCTCAAAGACTGCAAGGGAAGCCTGGCTTCCCCTAAAATTATGAAAATTAAATGTTTAAATATGTATGGTTGTGTTGACGTTTCATTGACTACAAATGTGTTAGAACACGTCCGTCTCATGGACGAGTTCGTTCAGAATCAGTTTTATCACAAATCAACAGACTCCATGTTGTTCACTTCTCCTCCATTCCCGTGTCTCTGTTTTCTCCTCCATCTCTGCTCAGTGCATTTGTCCGTAGACGCTCAGCGTCCATGCACTTCAGTGGGACTGAGTGGAACAGTTTTTTTCAATGCCTCAGAACTGGACGGATAAATGCCACGATGTTGTCCCGCCCCCGGACGCTCGGCGTCTCTGTTGGTGAATGGAGCTGTGGGCGGAGCTCAGCTGGGCTGGACACTGGGGTTCCACGTGCTGATTGGAGGATGACTCGAAAGGCTGAATCCCATTTGATTGACAGCTATTTTGAGATCTACTCCTTCACTGACACAGTTCAGTTTAATACCGTTGTGCATTCTGCTGTGAAATGGAGAGAGAAACCACTACGAAATTACTTGTTTATTTCTTGCACTGTAAATAAAACACACTCATTGTACTTCCTTGTTTCAATTTAACATAATTTCAACGTTTTCTTCTTTAGTTGGTACGATAAGGTCACTGACCATTTTCTTAAAAAGGAACGGAGGGACGAATTTGTGTTTAAATAACTTGACTTTTTTTTTTGATGTAAGCCGACAATGAGCTTCCCCTGTCTGAAAGACGAGCAGCCACCACGGATACAGATGTATGGAAACAATAACTTCTACTTTTTTCAGTGAGTGATTAGTCTGTACATGCATAACATTGATAGGACAGGACAATCTTTGGACACATGATTTAGTCTGACTTTCTCCACTAATATTTGAGAAAAGTATCTGCAAAAATGACGTGAAACTTGAACTGCTGGTTTCATTAGACATACAGTATTTAAAGTGATTTTAAATGGACGTGCAGAAATTTTGCCAAATTTATTTAAATACAGATTATTTTCTCTTTTTCACATCATTATTTTAACCTTTATTTAAAAGTCTTATTTGCAATATAACCGAGAAAACATAAGAAATTAGTGACGGTAAAATATACCCGATGATGAAAACATCAAAAATCTACCTAATAAGTAAAAGTACAAAGTTCCTACACTCAGAAGAACATGGGTAGTCGGTGGTGATAAAAGCAAACACAAACAATAATAATTCAATAGAGTCAATAAAACACTCAAAACTAATCAACGTGTAAACAGTTCTATCTGTAGGAGGTGTTAACCCTTTCATGCATACTGGTCACTACAGTGGACAGCTATTCTACAGCTGTTCTCTTGTATATTCGTGGATTTTGTTGTTCTTTTCATTGTTGTTGTTGTTTTGTTGTTTTTTGTTTTTTTTTTACACATATCTTTATTAAGGTTTTAAGACACTACATATCTTTTCTGACATGAACTGGCAACATTATGTAGATCTCTCCTAAGCATAAACCCCCAGAATCACAAGCCCTCCCCATAGTTTTCATACAATTTATCAATAAATTCATGTTTCTGTGCATCAAAAATTAAATGTGTGGTGTCCAGCTGAGTGGACATTTTTGCAACTTAATGAAAAATAGGTTCATAAGAATTTTTTTTTTTCATTATTTTTTTAAATAGATTTTTTATTTTTTATTTTTTTTGTAATTATTTTTATATTATTTTATTTTAATTTATTTTTCAGAAGAATTTTTTCAGTCGTATTGTTTTTTTCATGCCTAAAGAGGAATAAAAATACTCTGGAAAAATTTTGATTAAGGTTCTCATAATTCGTGCATGAAAGGGTTAAAAACCTCTGTTGGATGAACTGCAGAAGAAGACGAGCTAAAAGCAGAAAACTACTGACTCCGTTCGGCTCGGTCGGTCTCCGGCCTTCCCTGGGGCTGCTGTTATATTTGTGCTTAAAGCTACAGTCGGCAGTCCCACTCCTCTCTGCCCTAATCATAGCCTGTAGATGATGTCAAGGAAAAAGTGTGAAGATCTGCAGGAAGATCATGTGGGAGCTGCAGGCTGACCTTTAACACTTATACCTGACTAGTCTAACCAAGTAAATACCATACGCCTCATCAACTTTCACCAGAGGTCTAGCCACTGGGTTTAGATTCCCCCGCATCAAAACAAGTTATAGCAACATTTCAGTAACAGAGTTTGCAGCATCCATGTGGAATACTTTTTTTTTCTTTTTTTAAATCAATACTTAGCTTATACAACCACTATAACACTTCAGCATGTACTGTTATTGTTATTTATGCACCTCCAACCTACTGGAGAGTTACATTTTATGTGCACATTATTATTAATATTATTGCACCTTTGTCTATCTATCTATCTATCTATCTATCTATCTATCTATCTATCTATCTAGATATCTAGATATCTATCTAGATATCTAGATATCTAGATATGAACAACTCTGTCTATCGCGATATGAACAATTCTGTCTATCGCGATATGAACAGTTCTGTCTATCGCGATATGAACAATTCTGTCTATCGCGATATGAAAAACCCTATCTGTCTATCGCGATATGAAAAAACGCTATCTGTCTATCGCGATACGAAAACTCTGTCTATCGCGATACGAAAAACTATCTGTCTATCGCGATATGGAAAAACTCTGTCTATCACGATATGGAAAAAACTCTGTCTATTACGACATGGAAAAACTCTATCTGTCTATCGCGATATGAAAAAACACTATCTGTCTATCGCGATATACATATAAAAAAAATCTATCTGTCTATTGCGATATGAAAAACTATATCGGTCTATCGCGATATAAAAAACTGTCTATCGCGATATGAAAACTCTATCTGTCTATCGCGATATGGAAAAACTCTGTCTATTGTGATATGAAAAACTCTATCGGTCTATCGCGATATGGAAAACTCTATCTGTCTATCGTGATATGAAAACTCTATCTGTATATCGCAATATGGAAAAACTCTATCTATTGCGATATGAAAAACTCTGTCTATTGCGATATGAAAAACTCTATCTGTATATCACGATACGAAATACTCTATCTGTCTATCACAATACGAAAAAACTCTGTCTATCGCGATATGGAAAAAATCTGTCTATTGTGATAAGAAAAACTGTCTATCGTGATAAGAAAAACTCTGTCTATCGTGATACGAAAAACTGTCTATTGTGATATGAAAAACTATCTGTCCATTGTGATATGAAAAACTGTCTATAGCGATACGAAAAACTCTATCGGTCTATCGCGATATGAAAAACTCTATCTGTCTATTGTGATATGAAAAACTCTATCTGTCTATCGCGATATGGAAAAACTCTGTCTATTGCGATATGAAAAACTCTATCTGTCTATCGTGATATGAAAAACTCTGTCTATCGTGATATGAAAAACTCTATCTGTCTATCGTGATATGAAAAACTCTCTGTATATCGCGATACAAAATACTCTATCTGTCTATCACGTTACGAAAAACTCTGTCTATCGCAATATGGAAAAACTCTGTCTATTGTGATATGAAAAACTCTATCTGTCTATCGTGATAAGAAAAACTCTATCTGTCTATCGTGATATGAAAAACTGTCTATCGTGACATGAAAAACTCTATCTGTCTATTGTGATATGAAAAACTCTATCTGTCTATCGCGATACAAAAAAGGTCTATCGTGATATGAAAAACTCTATCTGTATATCACGATATGAAAAACTATGTTTTTCCATATCGCGATACACAATCTGTCTATTGTGATACGAAAAACTCTATCTGTCTATCGTGATATGAAAAACTCTATCTGTCTATCGTGATACAAAAACTCTATCGCAATATGGAAAAACTGTCTATTGTGATATGAAAAACTCTATCTGTCTATCGCGATATGAAAAACTGTCTATCGTGATATGAAAAACTCTATCTGTCTATCGCGATATAAAAAACACTATCTGTCTATCACAATATATATAAAAATCTATCTGTCTATTGTGATATGAAAAACTCTATCTGTCTATCGTGATATGAAAACTCTATCTGTCTATCGCGATATGGAAAAACTGTCTATTGTGATATGAAAAACTCTATCTGTCTATTGTGATATGAAAAACTCTATCTGTCTATCGCGATACGAAAAACTGATTATCGTAATATGAAAAACTATATCGCGATACGAAAAACCCAGTTTTTCCATATCGCGATAGATAATCTGTCTATTGTGATATGAAAAACCCTATCTGTCTATCGTGATATGAAAAACTCTATCGCGATATGAAAAACCCTATCTGTCTATCGAGATATGAAAAACCCTATCTGTCTATCGTGATATGAAAAACTGTCTATCGCGATATGAAAAACCCTATCTGTCTATCGTGATATGAAAAACGCTATCTGTCTATCGCGATACGAAAAACTCTGTCTATCGCGATATGGAAAAACTCTGTCTATTGTGATATGAAAAACTTTATCTGTCTATCGCGATATAAAAGCTGTCTGTCGTGATATGAAAAACTCTGTCTATTGTGATATGAAAAACTCTATCTGTCTATCGTGCTATGAAAAACTGTCTATCGTGATACGAAAAACTGTCTATCGTGACATGGAAAACTATCTGTCTATCGCGATACGAAAAACTCTGTCTATCACGATATGGAAAAACTGTCTATTGTGATATGAAAAACTATCTGTCTATCACGATATGAAAAACTGTCTATCGTGATATAAAAAACTCTGTCTATCGTGATATGAAAAACGCTATCTGTCTATCATGATATGAAAAACTGTCTATTGTGATATGAAAAACTCTGTCTATCGTGATACGAAAAACTGTCTATCGCGATACGAAAAACTCTGTCTATTGCGATATGGAAAAACCTCTGTCTATCGCGATATGAAAAACTCTATCTGTCTATCACGATACGAAAAACTCAGTTTTTCCATATCGCGATAGACAATGTGTCTATTGTGATATGAAAAACTCTACCTGTCTATCGTGATATGAAAAACCCTATCTGTCTATCGTGATATGAAAAACTCTATCTGTCTATCGCGATACGAAAAACTGTCTATCGTGATATGGAAAAACTCTATCTGTCTATCGCCATATGAAAAACTATCTGCCTATCACTATATGAAAAACTCTGTCTATCGCAATATGAAAAACTCTGTCTATCGTGATATGAAAAACTCTATCTGCCTATCGCTATATTAAAAACTCTGTCTATCGCAATATGAAAAACTCTGTCTATCGCGATATGAAAAAACAGTCTATCGTGATATGAAAACTCTATCTGTCTATCGTGATACAAAAAAACTCTGTCTATCGCAATATGGAAAAACTCTGTCTATCGTGATAAGAAAAACTCTGTCTATCGTGATATGAAAACTCTATCTGTCTATCGTGATACAAAAAACTCTGTCTATCGCAATATGGAAAAACTCTGTCTATCGTGATAAGAAAAACTCTATCTGTCTATCGTGATATGAAAAATGTCTATCGTGACATGAAAAACTCTATCTATCTATTGTGATATGAAAAACTCTATCTGTCTATCGCGATACAAAAAAAGGTCTATCGTGATATGAAAAACTCTATCTGTATATCACGATATGAAAAACTATGTTTTTCCATTTTGCGATATACAATCTGTCTATTGTGATATGAAAAACTCTATCTGTCTATCATGATATGAAAAACTCTGTCTATCGTGATACAAAAACTCTGTCTATCGCAATATGGAAAAACTCTGTCTATTGTGATATGAAAAACTCTATCTGTCTATCGCGATATGAAAAACTCTGTCTATCGCAATATGGAAAAACTCTGTCTATTGTGATATGAAAAACTGTCTATCGTGATATGAAAAACTCTATCTGTCTATTGTGATATGAAAAACTCTCTGTCTATCGCGATACGAAAAACTCTGTCTATTGCGATATGGAAAACTCCATCTGTCTATCGCGATATGGAAAACTCTATCTGTTTATCGCGATATGAAAAACTGATTATCGTAATATGAAAAACTATATCGCGATACGAAAAACTCAGTTTTTCCACATCGCGATAGATAATCTGTCTATTGTGATATGAAAAACCCTATCTGTCTATCGTGATATGAAAAACTGTCTATCGCGATATGAAAAACCCTATCTGTCTATCGTGATATGAAAAACGCTATCTGTCTATCGCGATATGGAAAAATTCTGTCTATTGTGATATGAAAAACTATCTGTCTATCGCGATATGAAAAACTGTCTATCGTGATATGAAAAACTCTGTCTGTTGTGATATGAAAAACTATCTGTTTATCGTGATATGAAAAACTCTATCTGTCTATCGCGATATGGAAAACTCTGTCTATTGTGATATGAAAAACTTTATCTGTCTATCGCGATATAAAAGCTGTCTGTCGCGATATGAAAAACTCTGTCTATTGTGATATGAAAAACTCTATCTGTCTATCGTGCTATGAAAAACTGTCTATCGTGCTATGAAAAACTGTCTATCGTGATACGAAAAACTGTCTATCGTGACATGAAAAACTATCTGTCTATCGCGATACGAAAAACTCTGTCTATCACGATATGGAAAAACTGTCTATTGTGATATGAAAAACTATCTGTCTATCACGATATGAAAAACTGTCTATCGTGATATAAAAAACTCTGTCTATCGTGATATGAAAAACGCTATCTGTCTATCATGATATGAAAAACTGTCTATTGTGATATGAAAAACTCTGTCTATTGTGATACGAAAAACTGTCTATCGCGATACGAAAAAGTCTGTCTATTGCGATATGGAAAAACCTCTGTCTATTGTGATATGAAAAACTCTATCTGTCTATCACGATACGAAAAACTCAGTTTTTCCATATCGCGATAGACAATGTTTCTATTGTGATATGAAAAACTCTATCTGTCTATCGTGATATGAAAAACCCTATCTGTCTATCGTGATATGAAAAACTCTATCTGTCTATCGCGATACGAAAAACTGTCTATCGTGATATGGAAAAACTCTATCTGTCTATCGCCATATGAAAAACTATCTGCCTATCACTATATGAAAAACTCTGTCTATCGCAATATGAAAAACTCTGTCTATCGCGAAATGAAAAAACAGTCTATCGTGATATGAAAACTCTATCTGTCTATCGTGATACGAGAAACTGTCTATTGCGATATGAAAACTGTCTATCGCGATACGAAAAACTCTATCTGTCTACCGCGATACGAAAAACTCAGTTTTTCCATATCGCGATAGACAATCTGTCTATTGTGATATGAAAAACTCTATCTGTCTGTCGCGATATGAAAAACTCTATCTGTCTATCGCGATATGAAAAACTCAGTTTTTTCCATATCGCGATAGACAATCTGTCTATTGCGATATGAAAAACTCTGTCTATCGTGATATGAAAAACCCTATCTGTCTATAGTGATATGAAAAACTCTGTCGCGATATGAAAAACCCTATCTGTCTATCGTGATATGAAAAACTCTATCTGTCTATCGTGATACGAAAAACTCTCTGTCTATCGCGATATGAAAAACTGTCTATTGCGATATGAAAAACTGTCTATTGCGATATGAAAAACTATCTGTTGATCGTGATACGAAAAACTCTATCTGTCTATCGCGATTTGAAAAACTCTCTGTCTATCGTGATATGAAAAACTCTCTGTCTATTGCGATATGAAAAACTCTCTGTCTATTGCGATATGAAAAACTCTGTCTATTGTGATATGAAAAACTATCTGTCGATCGTGATACGAAAAACTCTATCTGTCTATCGCGATACGAAAAACTCTATCTGTCTATCGTGATATGAAAAACTCTATCTGTCTATCGCAGTATGAAAAACTCTGTCTATCACGATATGGAAAAACTCTATCTGTCCATCACAAAGAACACAATATGAAAAACTCTATCGCGATATGGAAAAAACTCTATCTGTCTATCGCGATATGAAAAACTCTGTCTATCGCGATATGAACAACTCTATCTATCTATCTATCTATCTATCTATCTATCTATCTATCTATCTGTCTATCTGTCTATCTGTCTGTCTGTCTGTCTGTCTGTCTGTCTGTCACGATATGAAAAACTCTGTCTATCGCGATATGAAAAACTCTGTCTATCGCGATAGGAAAAACTCTGTCTATCGCGATAGGAAAAACTCTGTCTATCGCGATATGGAACAACTCTGTCTATCGCGATATGGAAAAACTCTATCGCGATATGAAAAACTCTATCTGTCTATCCCGATATGAAAAACTCTATCTGTCTATCGTGATATGAAAAACTCTATCTGTCTATCGCAATATGAAAAACTCTGTCTATCGCGATATGGAAAAACTCTATCTGTCCATCACAAAGAACACAATATGAAAAACTCTATCGCGATATGGAAAAACTCTATCTGTCTATCGCGATATGAAAAACTCTGTCTATCGCGATATGAACAACTCTATCTATCTATCTATCTATCTATCTATCTATCTATCTATCTATCTATCTATCTATCTATCTATCTATCTATCTGTCTGTCTGTCTGTCTGTCTGTCTGTCTGTCTGTCTGTCTGTCTGTCTGTCTGTCTGTCTGTCTGTCTGTCTGTCACGATATGGAACAACTCTGTCTATCGCGATATGGAAAAACTCTATCGCGATATGAAAAACTCTGTCTATCGTGATATGAACAACTCTATCTATCTATCTATCTATCTATCTATCTATCTATCTATCTATCTATCTATCTATCTATCTATCTATCTATCTATCTATCTATCTATCTATCTATCTACACTGTAAAAAAATTACTGTAGAATTAACACCAAAAAGTTGTAAAATTGCAACATAAAAAAAACTAAGTGAAAATACAGTGCAAAGTTGTTTATTTGAAAAGATTATTGTGTTAACAATTAAAACATATGTAGCTGTAGTTTTTACAAGAAGAGTATGTTGACAAAACCAGATTTGTACCTATCTATTTCTATTGTTTTGAGAAAATAAAACTGTAAATTGCCGTTTAATTAGCAACACACAACAGAGGAGTATGTTAACAAAACCAGATTTGTATGTAGAAATTGTGTATTTCTATTGTTTTGAGAAAATAAAACTGTAAATTGAAGAACAATGTGGTGCCGTTGAAATTGCAAGATCGTAATGTTGAAATCTATTTGCTTTTTTAAAAAAATAAAAAGGTAATAAAAAAGTAAACATTTAACAATTTTACATTTTAAACATGTGAATTAATGGGTGGACTCACTTTGTAGAGCGGGTCGTCTAATGATGAAAGGGTCTGCAGTTCCAATCCTGGCTCCTACTGTCCACATGTTGAAGTGTCCTTGCAAGACAAAGGCCCCCCAGGCGTTGTAAAGCGCTTGGGCACCATGAAGGTATATAAAATGGGCTATATAAATGCAGGCCATTTACCAGATAATTCTACATGTTACTCCTTAAATATGTTTACAGTTTGATGTGTTTTTTACTGTATTGTTCTGGTAACTACAGTTTTTTTCCCCCAGTTTTTTTCATAAAAACAGGATTTTTTTTCTGTCTGTCTGTCTAGTATTATTACATCTTGTGTACTGCTTCCTATGTAGAGGAATCCGATCAGTTCCTCCATGATTGCATTTATATGCAATTCAATATCCCGGATGTTGTAGAGTTTTTGAACTATCTCTGTATCTTTGTGCTGACACTGTGACTCAGTACTAATGTTACACTGGAATGTTATACTATCCATGATGGCTTCGACACAGGAATTAAAAGTTTTTGTTAAATGATGTGCTTTTAACCCATAAAGACCCAAACATCCACCAGTGACCAAAAGCACCTACTGATGTAAAATGTTTAATACCTGTTGATCCACTAATCCTATTAATACATGTAAATAACTGGTGTAAAATGCAGTTTGTCGTCCTTTCATGGTCATCAGATATGACCCATTTGGACGTTCAGAGGCTCTGTAGTGAACATGGAAACACCGTCATCTTCTACAACATAGTTTGATAAATGACAGTAGATGAAGACACTTGATTTATGTTCAGTTAATGATATATTTTGCTAAAAAAAGGTCACTTTTTCTTCAGTTTTCTCTGTTTTAATGGTATAATATATGTTATGGTATAATAACTCTCAAATGCAATCTGAGCATGATGATTGAGGTTCATGATCAGTCAATTAAATATCAGCAAATACCTGATTTTACTGAAGACATGCAAAATAAAAAGGATAATATTATGGTAAATGGAGATAAATAGCTTAAATAGAGAGAAAAAATAACCTGGGTACTGCCACAGAAGTAGTATTGGTCCTTTATGGGTTAATTTGAGCTTCATGTTCTATTCTGTGCTATACCACATATCACCTCTTAATAAAAAATTAAAAAAAAGAACATGTAATTCGACACGTTCCTGTAAGTCACATTGAGGATGCATGGTGCCTTTCACCTTACTATTACACTTCATGTTTGTTTTTGTATTAATGTGTCCCTCGTCTGTACATAACCTCATATTTTCATCTCGGAGAGCCGAGGCGAATACCCTTGGCTTTCATTTGTATTCCTGGATGCCAGTGCACTTTGATTTATGCCGTCAGTGACTTACTGTACAGTAGTCATGTCTCCCATTACTATATTTCATATACTGCCCTGAAATTCCTCTAGTTTTTGTAAAAATCCCCAAGGGTAAGTATCAGAGCGAGGCCAGCTGCCTTTTCCAGTTAAAGTTAAACTAATTCTGCCTCCTGTCCAGTCAAGCATTTCATCTTATTTTACCCCAAGACAAAAAAAAATAAAAATAAAAATAAATAAATAAATAAATAAATACATAAATAAATAAATAAATAAATAAATAAATATATATATATATATATATATATATATATATATATATATATATATATATATATATATATGTATATGTATATATATATATATATATGTATATACAGTCTACTCTCGTTATACCGCCAACTTCCGTTCACGGCCAAATTGGCGGTATAGCGAAAATGCCGTTACAACGGGTTGCGTCCATAATGTGCATGTCTTTACTATATGATGTCTGCCTCCGTTAACCCGTTCTAATTGCGTTTCTAAATAAATCTTGATTCTGTTATGTTGTAAGGGATCATTTAAAGTGGGGAAACATTTTAAGCATTATTATACCGTGTCGGGAAATGACACCCCATCATCTTGAGGCTTTGGCTTAATCCCACGTCCTCTTCCCGACATCCTGACCTACTGAGTGTTCTGCGATAAATGAACGGTGGTCGTTCCGTAGACCTACTCGTAGCTTGTCGCGATCAGCGTCTGGCGCGTTTGTTTCAGTGCATTGTTAAAATTTATGTGTACTCGATGGCAATCACGCTGGCGGTATAACGGTCGGGAAATCAATGGTATAAGTGTTGTTTGTGCATGGAACTGGGCTGGCGGATGGCGATAGGCGGAAATGGTGGTATAACGGCGGGCGGTTTAACGAGAGTAGACTGTATGTATATATATATGTGTATATATATATATATATATATATATATATATATATATATATATATATATATATATATATATATTCCAAATTTATAAGCAATTCCTTTTATATAAGCAAATGGAACATGTCTGAACGGGAGGATGTCATTTAACAGACATAAGCCAGTAAAGGAATGTAACTAAGTAATACGCTCTAACTGGAGCTATCAATATTTCATGTGTCTCAGTTTCACTTCATATTGTACTTTTTACTGTACTTACTGAATGTTTGTGTTAAACTGAAGGATGTAGTGTGTCTTTATGTTTTAAGGAAATGTTCTTCTTTTTTAAGCCAAAGAAGATCTTTAAAAATTCACTTTATTCACTAGATCAGGGGTTCCCAAAGTGGGCTATGCGTACCTCCAGGGGTACGAAGAAGTACCCAAGGGGTACTTAAAATTTTGGGGGGAAAAATACATGAAATAAAATAAGTCATCATGTACCAAATACATCTTGCTAACAAACAAAGAAACACGCACGCAAACACGTAAACACACAAAGTGATCCCAATACCTCCTGGTGGAGGTAATAATGAGAATTAATGCTGAAATATAAAACAAAATAATACATTCATATGATAGTTTTATTGTCAATCATCTTTGGTAACATTTTAATAACTTTTCTATTTTATATTATTCAAAATGAGTTTGAGTAGTTAAGTAATTATTTTTTGGTCATTTATTAATTAATGACCAATTTATTTATTTTTCTTATCAATGAGAGAGGGCACTTTTCAGTTTGTTTTGCACACTAAATTTACTTTAAAAAATGTGTAATTAAAAAAAAAAAAATATTACAGTTAAATATAGGTTGTTTCTTTATAAAGTTTTGAAAGTATAAACAGACACCTTTGCCACAGGAACAAATTTTGCTGAATTTTTGTCAATCAAAAATACTAAAGTGAGAGTTGGGGGGATTTGGCTAATAAAGGATTTTTCAGGGGGTACTCCACTGTAAAAAGTTTGAGAACCACTGCACTAAATAATGCATCCCCACAAAGCTGGACGCAGACTTGTTTTTTTTTTTTTTTTTTTTTTATTAGTTTTTTTTAATTCTTAGAGTTTTTAGAAATAAGTGGTTCTCAGAGGAAAACGATGCTACAATCATATGACGTTCTTACAGAATATGATGTATTGCACAAGGTTAAACTACCAACAGTTATGTTAATATTTTGCCAAGATCTTGTACTGATGATGGAAAGTTGGACAAAGTCTTCCCCATCCCATCCTGAAGAGTCTCAGTGGGGTTCAGGTCTGTGGTGTTCAATCCATGTGTGAAACTGATGTCTCATACTCCCTGAACCACTCTTTCACAGTTTGAGCCTGAACAATCCTGGCACTGTCCAGTCGTTCTCAATCAAACTGATGGTTGTTTAAGAAATGAGAAGCCACTCACAGCAGCAGTTAGAGTTAAAGAACATGGTGCAGCTGAAACATATTGATCTAATTATCCACAGGAAGGATCTGAACTATAGTCACATCCAGGTGGAAGCTTTTTTTTGGCATTATGGTAAAATAGTTTCTGGATAATTGGTGCACTTTGACAAATGTATTTAATGCACAATTAGAAATTCTGCATCGGAAAATGTTTATGGAAAAGGTAAGTTTTGAAAGTTTGTTTCGTCGGCTGAAGCTGTCTTCCCTCATTTTTGCAAAAGACTAAATGGGCAAACACCTTCTTTGAAGAACTGTGACGTAGGAAGTATTCATCTGACATAATTGATCGGCTGTTTGATCGGTTTTCCCAGATATTCCACGTACGACTGCACGATACTGGGAAAAACTGATATTGCAATTTTTTTTTTTTAACCCTGCGATATGAAATAGCTGTGTGGTACAAGCATATATGGTCAAACAATTAATGCCGCATTTCCACTACGTGGAACCGGCTTGACTTGACTCAGTTCGGGTACCAGGTCCTGTTCCTGGAGACCGTTTCCATTACAGGATACTACCGACTTTCAAGTACCTGGACATCATAGCGATGCGGCACCTTACTTCCGTGTCGTCTGCTCAGAGAGTTACTGATAAACTCACTTGTTGCGTGTTGTCTTGTCAAGCTCATGCTGAATTTTTACGTCTGCCACCAAAGCCTGAATCTCGACCGACTATGGTGTAGTTTTGTGGGCTGTCATCATGTGGATTAACCTACCGCTATATTTACTGTCAACTTCCGTATCTGTTTTTTGTAAAACGGCAGGTCTCAGAGACAACTCTCTGACCAATCAGTGGTCTGCAATGTTTATACATCACGTTTTAGTATCTGGTCCCCCGTCTTGGAACCTCAGCGGAGGTGATACCAAAAAACTAGTACCGGGTACCAGATTCCAGGTCCTTTTTCGTAATAGAAACACAAAAAGGCCGAATTGAACCGAGCCAGTACCATGTAGTGCAGGGGTGTCAAACTCATTTTAGTTCAGGGGCCACATTCAGCCTAATATGATATAAAGTGGGCCGGACCAGTACAATAATACAAATAAGATACGAACTTTTGAGTGAAAAAAGTAAAATTCCGTAACGAAAATGTTTACCTCTACGAATTGTACTCGAACATAACATGAACAAATATGAACGACCTGAAAATTCTTAAGGAAAATAAGTGCAATGTTAACAATATTACACCTTAGTTTATCATTTATACATGTGAATCACAACTTACAGATCACAGCGGATCTACAAATACACAAAACATTAAATAACAGGCAGAATTTTATGAAAATTCCATATACTTCTCTTAAGAGATTTCAGGTTAATCATGTTTTTTTGTAAAAGGCTAGTCTGTAAATATTCTTGTGTAATTTTACTTTTTTTACACTAAAACAAAGAGAAAAAAAATTAGTTTTCATTATTTATAGGCTATTACAATAGTATTGTACTGGTCTGATCCACTTCAGATTGAACTGACCTAAAATGCTTTGAACATCCTTTATTGTTAATATCTTCAGTGTCATTTTTGCATTTCCCAAATTCATCCCAGGGGCCGGATTGAACCCTTTGGCGGGCCGGATTTGGCCCCCGGGCCGCATGTTTGACACCTGTGATGTAGTGGAAACACGGCATTAGTTATCTTACCTCTCATTGTGGCAACAATTGGAAGGCACTAACGACACAGAACACGTGTTTCAGTTCCATCCTTCTTGTAGCCGAAATAATTTCAGATAACTGACGTTGCTTTTGTTTTTGGCACCAAATCTTCATTTTCTGTGATTTTCTATTGTTCGTTGCTCATTTTTCAACTCACTCGGTGTGTAGGAGCGTGGTCTGCTTCGGCCAACTGATTAAGAACAATTGTGATTGGTGGATCGTTGCGTGCAATGTGTGTCAGGTACCCAGGTTGAAATTAGATGAGAACACACCGAGTTCATTTGCCTCCAACATTGCAGGACCTGCGATGTGACTATTTAAACGATGTATTGCGCAGCTCTAATTCCATGTGAAAAAGTACGAAAACATGACTAAAACATCAGGTACCAGACAAGAGTAGACTGGTGCTTTGTCTACACCAGGGGTCTGTAACCCTTATTATCAAAAGAGCCATTTTGCCCTCTCTTCAGCTAAAAAAAAATAGTCTGGAACCGCCAAAAATAACAGAGCTTATAAACTATGAAAAGTTTTAATCTTTTTTCATTTTATCTGTTACAACCACTGAATACAACAAACAGAAGTGCAGTATGGAATGGATTCTGGAGCATGATTACTCTAAAAGTACACAGTAAAAGTATTTCATAGTATTTGTGCTAATAGTATATGAAGTACTAATACCAAAAATACGAAATTCACAAAATACTTATTGGAAAAAAATGTTTTATTCGTCATTGAATTTAGTCTTAAAGCCTATTTCAGATGAAAAAACAAAACACTTTTGGAGCTTGGAAGGGAATCTCGAGTATGATTACTCCAAAAGTACACAGTAAAAGTAGTTCATAGTATATGTGCTAATAGTATATGAAATCCTAATACTAAATATACCAAATTCATGAGGTACTTATTGGTAAAAATAATTTTATTCATCATTGAATTTAGTCTTAAAGCCTATTTCAGACAAAAAAACAAACACTTTTGGAGCTTGGAAGGGATTTTTGAGTATGATTACTCCAAAAGTACACAGTAAAAGTAGTTCATAGTATTTGTGCTAATAGTATATGAAGTACTAATACCAAAAACACCAAACTGTAAAGTGTAAACTCAACACCAACATGGATATTTTCCTAAATTGAACTGGGACTGGGCCTTAGTCTGTACTGTCACACAAACTATTATTATGAACAAACTGTGGATATTTTCTTAAGGGGTATTTTCTCTTTTAATTGGGGTCAAAAAGGCCAACAATTTCCATTCCGTCTTGTGCTCCAGGCTTTTTTTTTTTTTTTTTTTTTTTTTTTACAACAGTCCCGTTAAGCACCACATTAAGTCTATGATTTCTAAATGAGTTTTAAAATATGCTGATGGATATTGATAAGAATAGAAATGACACGACAAGTAAAAACCTTCAGCTCACTCATGTTATTTTTTTTATTTTTTTCATGCAGATTTCATTTTTGACAAGACATTTTAATTTGCAGTAAAACTTGAGCCGAGTTGAGTTCCTGAAGAATAAAAGGCTTCATGTCTTTGCATGTTTGTTTAGAGGTTTTAGAAATGAAAAACTCCGGATCAGAGAACATGTTGGTTTTGTGATTTGCCAGAGAATAGCTAATAAGATCAATACGTTGTAAATTGTGTTTGCTTTCTCTGTTTGATGTAGTGCTGACTTCAAAGAGCAGCTGATAATGACATTGTGAACTCATCTGTGAAACAAGGAGATGAAAGACATATTTGAGTTGCTGTATGACTCTCCGATACCTTCAAGGGTGTCAGTCTTTCATTTCGCTAATGTGGCAAAAATCTCACTCATGTCGCCTTCAGTTGCCCTTTATTTCTCCCTCAACACTGGACACAGAAATATAGCTTAGCCCTGTAAGGTTCAGCAGTTTTCAGTAATTATGCTATGAATCTTAGTGTCCTGCAAAAGCTGGGCAACAAATATTTGCAAAATCTGTTCAGTTTGAGGATAACGATCACAGCCGAGTGTTGAAATATTAACACGACACCAATCTTCAACACAGTAATGACACCTTTTGACAATGAAGGCTGCCCTGCACATATACCCAGAGGCGCTGCTACCAATTGTGGGCTCCATGAAAGGTCAAATTTGATCCAACAACCCTGATTTGACCTTGAAAATCAAGGTCAAGGTTGATGCCTAAATTCCCAGCTTCCTAAACTGCACCTACATACGAAACATAAAGGAGACTGGATGGTTTTATGAAGAGCAATCATGCTGATGCTATTGCTAAAGGCCAAATGTGACACATCAACCCATATTTGACCTTGTAAATGAAGGTCAAGGTTGACACCTAAAGAACTCGTTCTTGAGCTTCCCAATTTGCACATAACTATGAAACAGGAAGGACACTGGATGGGTCTGTGAAGAGCAAATGTGCTGACACTGTTGCTAAAGGCACAATTTGACATGTCAACCCCAATTTGACCTTGAAAACCAAGGTCAAGGTCAACACCCAAAGAACACATCCAAGAACTTCTCAAGTTGCACCTAATTAGCAAACACGAAGGAAATTGAACAATTTGTAAAACAGTAATCACATTAATGTTGATTCAAAAGGCCAAATTTGATGTGTCAACCGCAATTTGACCTTGAAAATGAAGGTCAAGGTTGGCACCCAAACACATCCAAGAGCTTCCAAAGTTGTACCTAAATACCAAACATGAAGGAGAATGGACAATTTCTAGAAGAGTAATCATGCTGATGTTGATTCAAAAGGCCAAATTTAATGCATCAACCCTGATTTGACCCTAAAAATGAAGGTCAAGGTCAACACCTACAGAACTTGTCCTATAGCTTCCCAAGTTGCACCTAAATAGCAAATATGAAGAAAATTGGACAATTTGTTGAAGAGTAATCATGTTGATGCTGTTGCTGAAGGCCTATTTTGATATGTCAACTGCAATTTGACCTTGAAAATGAAGGTCAAGGTCGACACCCCAAGAACGCATCCAAGAGTTTCCCAGGTTGCACCTAAATACCAAACATGAAGGAAATTGGACAATTTGTAGAAGAGTAATCATGTTGATGTTGTTGCAAAAGGCCAAATTTGACGTGTCAGCTGCAATTTGACCTTGAAAATGAAGGTCAAGGTTGACACCCAAACAACACATCCAAGAGCTTCCTAACTGGCATCTAAATACCAAACATGAAGGAGATCAGATGATTTGCTGAAGATTAATCATGTTGATGCTGATTTGAAAGGCCAAATTTGATCCATCAGCCCTGCTTTGACCTTAAATATGAAGGTCAAGGTTGATACCTATTTTCCCAGCTTCCCAAGTTGCACATAAATCTGAAACATGAAGCAGACTGGATGATTTTGTGAAGAGCAACCACACTGACACTGTTGCTAAAGGCCAAATTTGACGTGTCAACCCCAATTTGACCTTCAAAACAAAGGTCAAGGTCAACGCCCAAAGAACTCATCCAAGAGCTTTCCAAGTCGCACCGAAATAGCAAACATGATGAAGATTGGACAATTTGTAGAAGAGCAATCACGTTGATGTTGATTCAAATGGCCAAATTTAATGCAGCAACCCTGATTGGACCCTGAAAATGAAGGTCAAGGTCAACACCTAGTGCTTCCAAAGTTGCACCAAAATAGCAAACATGAAGGAGATTGGACAATTTGTAGAAGAGTAATCACGTTGACGTTGTTGCTGAAGGCCAAATTTGACATGTCAACCATAATTTGACCTTGTTAACGAAGGCCAAGGTCAACGCCCACAGAGAACTTCCTAACTGGCACCTAAATACCGAACATGACGGAGATCTGACTGTGTGAAAGTGATTTGTGAAAGCTCAGATCGTCTGGTTTTAATATTCCAAAACAGTTGCCCATTTGCAGCCTTCACCCTGACGCTGCGCTGCCAAACCCCTCCTGGATCCGTAATGAAAATAAGCTTGTACTCCATAGTCCAGTGCCTGTATTAACAGTGTGCTGATTATAAATTGCTGATGGCAAGCCCCGGCTCGGTGTTGGGTTTCCTCAGCATCCCCACAGCTAATGCGAAGAGACAGTAGCCTCAGATTGTTCAGGAAGGTTTGGGTGAGCGGCCAGGCGTAGAGATGGAGGGCCGCGACAAAAGCCTCTTATCGACGAGGATAGTCTCACATTTATGCACGGCGCTCACATGTTATGTCATGATATTATTAGACTGTTATCGGTGATGCCGTAACAAGCAGCACTCCAGTCCTGTGGCTGGAAGAGGCGGAGCTAATTAATCTGTGACAGTAGATTGTGATTTATTGGATAACATACCTGCTGTGTGTTAAATACTAATCTGTAATGTGCCGCTGTCATGTCTGTGCACTAAGCAGAAGGACTGAATCATTATGCATGACTTTTATATTAGCATAAAGGGGAGGAGGATGTGTACAGAGGTCAGATATCTGTCTACCAGCATCTCAATTGCTCACACAGGTGTCAAACATGCGGCCCAGGGGCCAAATCTGGCCCACCAAAGGTTCCATTCCGGCCCTGCAGGATGAAAGTGCAAAAATTAACCTGAACAGTCCAGGTTGTTAAAAATCATTTTGGTTCAGGTTCCACACACAGACCAATGTGATCTACAGTAAAAATAACAACACAATAACCCATAAATAATGACAACTACAAATTTTCTTTGAGAAAAATTGTGGAAAAAATTTCTGTGAAAAAACTAACGTAACACCATGAAAATATTTACATTCACAAAACTATTCTTTCACAATAAAATGCAAATAAATACATAAATAAAAACTAAGATG